>NC_055705.1:6501115-6742371 GCF_017639745.1 Melanotaenia boesemani | reverse complement strand
AAAAACACGTTTCCCATATTTGTTCTTAGCATTAAGATCTTAGCAAAGAAGAATATGTAAGAAGCCTCCGACCCAGTCTTTCAGCTCTTCTTAACGAGCCATTGCACTAAGTCCAGCCATAATGAGGAAAGAAAGAAAGAAATACGCAGTTTGGAGTTGTGAAACAAAGTAATGTAAATATGCATATTGATCTGTTCAATATTTAGAGCTTGTATTATTTAGATATTGAAAAAATATAAAGCTGGATGTTTCAGTACTGCTCTTTGAGGTTTAGCACCGGCACACAAGTGCACCGATATCAGATAAATGAACCACAGAGAGACAAACAAGTAACACAACAAATATCAGCACAATCATGGGGTTTACTATAATTTACCCGCATATTCAGCATGTACAGCTGCCAAAAAAATATCTGACGGGGCCCAACATTACACTTATCAGGTCCTGGAAGGTCTCAGATAATTAAGTTCATTTCCGTCCGCCACTCTGTATGAAGGCGTCTACACGTCATACTTGTATAAGATATGGCTGCTTTACAGCATATTCTTGTAGAAAACAGCGTCCCTTTATGTTTCCACACTTATAAAATATAGGCACCATTCTCTCCTTAAAATGATCATCTTCACTAATTGCAAAAGATTTCTTTCATTTCTGCTCTTGTACAAATTTGTAAGTTATTGGAAAAATAACTATACTTCTCTGAAGTTAGTGACACCTGGTGGCGGTTTGTGGTATGACATTAAAGAGAAGTCCCCAGCAAAATAGAAAAACCTGAAAAAATTAATTAGGAAAAAAAACTGGAATTTTGGTGAACTTTGTGGTCAAAAGTGCTTTAAAAAAATCAGAGAACTGTTTTTGACTATTAATTTTGTCTTAAAATGATTCTGTACAGTTAAGTCCCCATGGTGAAAATTTTTTCAGGTACCATTTTTAGGTCCCCATTATGTAATAAAAACACGTATGTGTGTGTATGAATATGTATGCGTAATGTTGTGTGCCTGTGTTGAATGTTATTAAATGTACTTGAATTAATAAATGTGAGTGTTGGGTTATATATACAGGTATTACTAAATGTACTGTGCAGCTTAGCATTAGTGTTATATGTTTCCGTGAGTTGGCAGCTAGAAAAAAGGAAAAACAAAAAAGAGTGCAGAGAGAGAGGAAAAGAAGAACAAAGCGGGAAGAAAACGACAAAAAAGAGGGGGAAGTGGGTGAAAAAAGAAAACGAACCCATAAAATATAAGTCCATTTTGTGAACATTAGAGACTGGCAGTGTTATTGTCTATTGTGAACAAACATTAAACTCTGTGACTTAAGCCCAGTGAGTCTGATTAGCGTTTATAACACCTGTGCAAAGTGTGCATTGTGTGGATACATATCTGAGGTCAGTAGAGCCAGGGAGTGGTGTTATGGTCACGATGTAGCTGTCCATTAACGTAAAGCTTGTCCACCGAGATGACAGCGCGGGCTCCTCCGTCCAGGAATTTCCTCCTGATGGGGAACAAGATCTTGCGACGCTCCTGGATTTCTCTGGGAAACTGATCGCTCATACTAAGGTCAGTCCCACGAAGCTGTCTACCGCAAAGCTTCACCTCCTCTTTTTCTTTGTGGAGAACGAATTTAGCTACTATCGGCCTGGGTCTGCCCTCCTTTTTTTTTTTTTCCCTACACTGTTAAAACCCCAACTACTAATTTGTTACTTTAACATGTCTTTCTGAGTTAGGAGAGCAAATAGTTTTAAAAAGAGCTGAGCTGACTCAAAATGCAAAGTTTATAAATCGTTCGTGCAATGAAATCAAATTCTTAGGTTGAGAAAACTTCAGATGATGAGTTATGTATCCGAACGTTCAACTAAGGACTGACGTCACTTCCACCAAGCGCCTCGCACACAACGCACATGTGCAGATCTTCACAGGAGCGAAGAAACGCAACGCTAACGTTCACCAACGTTTCCTCTGTCTGTGCCTGAACAGCCGTTTGCAGGTAAGTCTGTACATATAAAAATACGTGTGTTTTAGTGGTTGCTTTTTAAATTCCTCTTTAAACATTAATAATTTGTTGTCAGTTTTGTAAAACCCACCAAATGTTTAACTTTCGCTTCATTTGAACTTCAGGTGTTGACCAAGCTACATAGGGTTAATTTTACGTGTTTGAATTAGCGTACTAATATTTTTATACAAGCTCACTAACCTCTAGTGTTCATTTTACAGTTTACATAAAATGTTGTAGAGTTAAGATGAATTTACACATCCTAAAATTAGGTTACAGAGTTCGAAAGTCCCCCCTCCTTACAGTGTTTAGCGGTAGCAGGAAAAGTACCGCGTTGAAATAATTAGCAAGTATCACTAAGGAACTAGATCATAATTTTTTACACCACTGCGTGGCTTCTAGCTTATCAGTTTTTCTATCAGTGTTAATAGACACATGAATGTACAATTTCAGTGAGTTGTCTTGGCCATACGTCTGCTTTGATTAGCAGCTCCATGTAAACCACATGCTGAAGACTTCTGAGACATGATTCAGCTAAGTTCTGTTAGTGAGATGTTAAAAAAGTTTTAATTTATTGGGTTAGGGTTAACCCTTATTTTGTATTATTTAAACATGGTAAATTGCTCTCTTCAGATGGGTGTTTCCCCCATCTGTCTTTAAAACAGAAGCATTGAGGCCCCTTCTGAATAAGAGTAATTTAGACTCAACTATTTTTAGTAATTACTGACCTCCGCTTTCTTTTTGCGTGTGTAGGCATGTGTAAAGTGTTTGAAAGAGAATCAAAAATATTTTTAAATGCCTTGTTTTTTTATATGCATAAACTGCTTTTTTACTATGTAAAGCACTTCATATTGCTTTGTGGCACGTAAAGCGCTTTTTAAATAAAATATTATTTGATTTGAATATTTTTTTCTATTTATTTTAGACAACTGATGTACTTGCCTACAGGAAGGCCACAGCACATGGAGACCTACTTTCACCCAAAGGAGAAGGCTGAAGGCTGAAGACATGTCTGGTAAGATCTATTGCTATTGCCACCAAACTGACTATGGTTTCATAGAGTATCATAATGGTTACAGAACCTGATCATGTTGTTACTGTTTTTTTTAATACTGTCAAAGGAATACTATGAAGATAAAAATGTGCCAAAATGAACAAACTTGTAGATTTGATGTGAAAACTTGTAGAAGAAAATGTGAGAAGTTGTGCATCAAAAATCTGAACTTGTATGTCAAAATTTTCTGCTGTAAAGAAAACTCACACACACGTGAACTGTATTTGAAGTTACAGAGAAAAAATAGTGCATCTGACAAATTATCTTCCATAGTTTACTTGTAATTAAATTTTTTTCAAGTGTTCATTTTGCTTGACAACCTCAACTTAGCGATTACAACTTCCTGAATCTGCTGCTGCAAGTCACAGATGTGCTCTCGCGAGTCACAGCGTGATAAAACTGTGGCCTGACTTTTGGCTCATTCCTTGCGAGATATTTGTGCCAAAACTAACTTGTGTCTGAAGATGTGAGAGCAGAGGAGGGGGGGTTCAGGGCTTAACCAATCAGAGTGAATGGTTGTGAGCCCAACGTCTCCAGAGTTTCTCTTATCGGACCTCTTTGCAGCTATCGCTATGGCGCACCAACCTGGGGAAGGTTACTTCATTAACCATCGTTTTGACTACCCCATTGTGTGTTTTAGGAGTAAACGAACATATGCTCTAACAAAATGTATAAAGAATTACATTAAGATCAAGTGAATACGCTCTTTGGTGTGCATGAAAGGTGACTGCTGGCTAGCTGAACAAATCTGAACAGTTCTAACTTATAAATGACCAAAAACTAGCCCTGCATGGTTCCCATGTATATAATCTACATTCTGTACCATTTGCGTTTAGTCATAATTTGACTAGTAAACCATGTAAATACTGTATTGCCAAAAGTCAGGCCACAGTTTTATCACGCTGTGACTCGCGAGAGCACATTTATGACTTGCAGCAGCAGATTCAGGAAGTTGTAATCGCTAAGTTGAGGTTGTAAAGCAAAATGAACACTTGAAAAAAAATTTAATTACAAGTAAACTATGGAAGATAATTTGTCAGATGGACTATTTTTTCTCTGTAACTTCAAATTCAGTTCACGTGTGTGTGAGTTTTCTTTACAGCAGATCATTTTGACATACAAGTTCAGATTTTTGATGCACAACTTCTCACATTTTCTTCTACAAGTTTTCACATCAAATCTACAAGTTTGTTCATTTTGGCACATTTTTACCTTCATAGAATACAGTCACTGATCTTTACATTATGAATATTCTGTACTGAGGGAATACCTCTGTGAAGCCTACTACTGTTCTCATGGAAGCTGCTTTGTGTAGCGTCCTTAAAACTTCTTATATTTCTTCATTTTATGTTCCTGTGATTCCAGTGCTTTGGAATATTAGAAACTGGCCTTCGAGTGAAACAGGTTTCTCAGTTTTGGCCTCTAAACCTCTCTGTATACGCTTTTGAAAAGATGCCACACTTGCCAAAAAAACACTTGTACCCCTTCTGTTCATGACAGAAAACCCAAAATGGTCACTGACATAACTTCAAAAGAAAAATAGTTAATTAAAAGGTGACATTACTTTGAAATTGTGCTGCAACAGAAAATTTAAAAACAAGAAAAACAATGTGACTTCTTTGGCCCATACTCAAACTGCTCCAGTTGTCTCAAGTTTGAACGGTTTCTTCTCCAAACTGCATGCAGATTTTAGGTCCAGGTTCAGTGAAGGCCACCTTAGAATAGCCCAATGTTTTGTTCTGATCCATTCTTGGCTGTTTTCAGCTGTGGTTTAGTTAACTATCCTGCTGGAGGATTTTTGACCTCATTCTTTCTGTCGTCCATGTTGAGTGTAAAACACACTCTGGGCCAGTTGTTCAAATGTAATCTGATCAGATTTTGTTTATTGTATTGGATCAAATCTTAAAAATGGTTTGTTCAAAAGGGAAAGAAGGATTCTGAAATTGGATTGGAATATGTAATTCAGTCCTAGTTATGATTTGGATAAAGGCTTCAGTTTGTGTTGTTCAAAACCTTTTAGACGGATTTGAATAACTTTTATCTAAGAAAACAAGATTATCCTGATCTCAAGTGGGGGTTGGATTTCAAGGTGGAGTGATAATGTAGATAACGTAGACCTATTAAGCCCTTCAGCGCAGTAAAGCAAAATATTTAAACATAACATGATCTTGTCCCCATGAAAGAGACCCAACAAAGAAATTTCAATAACAAACACAAAAAAATAATAAATTTCCCTGCCATTCACTGCATGATCAGAGAAGAACCTGTCAACATGTCCAGTCAGTCCCTTATTCTGACAGAAAGCCGGATGATGGTCCAGTTCCTCCAAACGGGGCTCAGGTGCATAACTAGCATCGTCACAGAGATGAAAAACCAGAGAAACCAGAAATCTGGATCAGGGTGATCCAGTCCAATGCTGCTTTAAAAATCCGGCATAAGAGTAAGACAGATTACCAGATCTTGGATAGCAAAAAATGGGATTCCCAAATGTGGATAATTTTGATCCAGATAAAATCTTTTGAACAACTGGACCTATGATACCAAACAGCACACATTGACAAATTTAAATCTTTTTAAATATGAAGTAAGCAGTATG
This sequence comes from Melanotaenia boesemani, assembly GCF_017639745.1. NCBI lineage: Eukaryota > Metazoa > Chordata > Actinopteri > Atheriniformes > Melanotaeniidae > Melanotaenia > Melanotaenia boesemani. The sequence continues at coordinate 6,736,732 of NC_055705.1, read as the reverse complement.
TTAGTGTGCATATTTATTTGGTCTAATAAAACTGTATTTTGCATATTTTGAAATTCTTGTTCTTCTCTGCAGGACACTGACCTGGAGGAATTGTCAGTTAAAGGCTTGAAACTAGATATACTCACTGAAGTGGTCGAAGATTATGTTGGAACCGTCAACTCTGCTTCAACTACAAGGAGCATTGCCTTGGTTATCGAGGAGCAGATTGTTGTAGATGACATCTGCGACTTGCCTACAGCATTTTCTCTTTGGCCTCACATATGCTCTGAACTTGGACTATCCTAAGGACCTTAAGTACACTTTTGAGGCAGTTCAGAAGGTGTTCATGAACTTGGGTACCCACTGCTCAGCCAGGGTTTAGGCCCTAAAGAACAATTTGCTGAAGTAGCCCGTTTTGATGATACCAGTGATGTGCTGCACTGGTAAGTGCTGACCAGATTGTTCACTAGCTTACTTTTTAAAACTTTACTAAGTTGTTATACAATTCAGAGATAGCATCATTGGAGTTATTGTTTGACACTTGTTTGTTCTAAATGCAATAATCAAAAAATGTTATTGATGAATGCTGATGAAAGGATGACATAAATGACATTAATAACCAAGATGGCGCCGCGAACGGATGCCCTGGTGCTTAGGTGCGCATTGTTTTGTCTGTTTTTGTGTGTTAACTGTGTGTCTGGACATTCTTCTGGGTACTTTTACACCAGAGAAGAGCTTTTGAACATTAGGACAACAACACCAGTGGATCTATTTCCAGTTTTTGTCGTATCGGCGGCAGATTTAATACAGACCTTGATCCGGAGAGTGAGACGTCGAAAGAGAGGGAAGCGAGCTGGTGTGCTCGTGCGACTACGGCGACGTGGATTACGCACGCCCTTACCTGGAATTTTCCTGTCCAATGTGCGCTCACTTAGGAATAAAATAGACGAACTAGCACTGATGAGGAGCACGAACAGAGACTTTTATTTATCCTGTGTTTTGTGCTTTACGGAGACGTGGGTGTGTGAGGAGGTCCCGGACTGCGCGTTACAGCTGGAGGGATTCCATCTTCTCCGCGCGGACAGACAAGCAGCTCTCTCCGGCAAGGCAACAGGTGGAGGTGTCTGCTTCTACATCAACAGTGGCTGGTGTACGGACATGACAGTGATCGCTCAGCACTGTTCTCCCTCTCTGGAATATTTTTTCATTCACTGTAAACCGTTTTACTCTCCGCGGGAGTTTGCCTCATTCATACTGGCCGCTGTTTACATCGTGCCAGACGCGGACGTGCACGTAGCTCAGTGTGCACTTGCGGACCAGATACTGTGCATGGAGCGGACATACCCGGACTCTCTCATCATTGTTCTTGGGGACTTTAATAAAGCCAACTTGAGCCAAGAACTTCCCAAATATAAGCAGTACATTAAATGCCCGACCAGAGAGGAGAACACATTGGACCATTGTTACAGCACGATCAGCGGAGCTTATCACGCAGTGCCCCGCGCTGCACTCGGTCTTTCTGATCACGAAATGATCCACCTGATCCCCGCGTACAGGCAGAGGCTGAAACTCTCCAAACCAGTGGTGAGGACAATAAAACAGTGGACCAGCGAGGCTGTGGAGGAGCTCCGCACGTGTTTGGAGACTACAGACTGGGACTCAATGAGGGCTGCCACGGACAGTTTGGATGAGTATACGGACACTGTGACCTCATATATCCACTTCTGCGAGGACAGCATTATACCATCACGCACCAGGGTGAGTTTCAACAATGACAAACCCTGGTTTACTCCTAAACTCAAACAGCTGTGGCTAGAAAAGAGGGAGGCCTTCAGGAGTGGGAACAAAGACTGCTACAAAGAGGCTAAATACAGGTTTAGCAGGGAAGTGGACACTGTTAGATCACAGCACTCTGAGAATATGCGACAGGAAATCTCAGAGAACGACCCGGCCTCAGCGTGGAGAAGACTTAGGCAAATGACCAACTACAAGCCCAAAACCCCCCACTCCACTGACGACCTGCGAACAGCCAACCTCTTAAATGGATTCTACTGTCGCTTTGATGGACCATCAGGCAGCCCTCACACCTCCACCAGCCCCAGTCCCAACAACAACAAAGACTCTTACCCCCCCTCCTACCCCGCCTCAGAGGAGAATGCATCATCAAGGACTTCCACAACGCCCCCCTCCTTCCCCACCCCCACAACCTTTTCCATTGGGGAAGAGCAGGTGAAGAAGCAGTTCGAACGTGTGAACCCCCGGAAAGCCCCCGGCCCAGACGGTGTCTCTCCAGCCACCTTGAGACACTGTGCAAACGAGCTGGCCCCAGTGTTTACGGACATTTTCAGTGCCTCACTGGAGGCGTGTCACGTGCCGGACTGCTTCAAAAATTCCACTATAGTTCCTGTCCCCAAGAAGCCAAGGATCACTGGACTTAATGACTACAGACCTGTGGCACTGACCTCTGTGGTCATGAAGTCATTTGAGCGCCTGGTTCTGTCCCACCTCAAATCCCTCACGGCCCCCCTCCTGGATCCCCTGCAGTTCGCCTACAGAGCCAACAGGTCTGTAGACGACGCCATCAACATAGCCCTGCACTTCATCCTGCAGCATCTGGACTCACCGGGAACCTACGCCAGGATCCTGTTCGTGGACTTCAGCTCTGCCTTCAATACCATCCTCCCAGACCTCCTCCAAAACAAGCTGTCCCAGATGAACGTGCCTGATCCCATCTGCAGGTGGATCACTGACTTCCTGACGGACAGGAGGCAGCACGTGAGGCTGGGGAAGAACATCTCGGCCTCCCGGACCATCAGCACTGGCACCCCCCAAGGCTGTGTACTTTCTTCTATGCTCTTCTCCCTGTACACCAACTGCTGCACCTCGAGCCACCAGTCTGTCAAACTTATTAAGTTTGCGGACGACACCACCGTTATTGGACTCATCTCTGACGGGGATGAGTCTGCCTACAGGATGGAGGTTGAACGTCTGGTGTCCTGGTGCAGCTACAACAACCTGGAGCTGAACGCCCAGAAGACAGTGGAGATTATTGTGAACTTTAGGAAGCACACAGCCCCACTCCCCTCCATCATCCTGACTGACATCCCCATCACCACTGTGGACTCATTCCGCTTCCTGGGTACCACCATCACCCAGGACCTCAAGTGGGAGCCCACCATCACCTCTGTCATCAAGAAGGCCCAGCAGAGGATGTACTTCCTGAGGCAGTTGAAGAAATTCAACCTGCCAACAAAGACAATGGTGCAGTTCTACACAGCCATCATTGAGTCCATCCTCACTTCTTCCATCACCGTGTGGTACGCTGGAGCCACCACCAGGGACGTACAGAGGCTACAGCGTATCGTGCGCTCTGCTGAGAAGGTGATCGGCTGTACTCTCCCATCTCTCCAGAACCTGTACGCCTCCAGGACACTGGGCCGTGCGGGCCGGATCGCAGCCGACCCTTCTCATCCTGGTCATGGACTTTTTGAGCCACTCCCCTCAGGCAGAAGGCTACGGTCCATCCGGACCAGAACCTCTCGCCACAAGAAGAGTTTCTACCCCTCTGCTGTTGGACTCATGAACAAGAACTCTAGGCCATAAACGCTCTGTCTCAGTCACAGGACCTGTGCTTCATGCAAAAAGAGACAAACATACCAAAGCTACTTTACTGTCACTTTAGCATACTTTCTGGATTATGCTCTAATTCCATACCCATCCTGTATATTTTGTAATTTTGTGTTAAAGTGTAGAGACTTTATTTTGTTTTAAAATTTTTATTTTATATTTATTGCATGCTTAAACTTATAACTTATATTGTTTTTATGTCTGCACCAAGTACCGCAGCATTTTCCTAATGATGTGAACCTGTTCACTCATATGGCAATAAAAAACCTTTCTGATTCTGATTCTGATTCTCTTTTTCTTTATTCAAAGTTGATGTTGGCAGCTGTTTTCTTAAAAGGTTATATTTATATTTGGTAAACGGTACAAGCTGGGATAATAGGAGGGTCTTTGGAAAAGCAGTACAGCATTTTCATAAGAAGCAATAAACAGTGAAATAGAAATATAGATTGCTGAATCTAATTTCAAATTCAATAATTAAATCATACAATAAAAACATTCTTTTGCAAAGTGTTTTGTAAATAAAACATTAGTGATTTCTTTTTCCATTTCTGTTTTCTATTCTCCTCTGCATTTTCAAATCCCTCCTTGATGGTTTTCCCTTCATTTATCTTTGGGGCTTTGAGCAGTGAAAACCAAGTTAAACCAATCACAGCTGCTTCTCAACTGTAACCAGCTCTCTTAACGGTTAGACGCCACACTTGTGCCTCTGTCTTGCATCTCCGATTTGGTGAAGTAACATCTTGCTAACAGCTCACTAACTATGTTGGCGGTACCGATGTTGATATGCAGGAGACTGCTGCAGATAAGTCAAAACTTTAAAGAATCTATCCAGCATACAGAATATGAATTTCTCTAAAGTTTGAGAAGGTCACTTTGCAAATTTATATTTTTATTGTATGAATTATTAAATTTGAAATTATATTAAGCAATCTATATTTTTATTTCACAATTTATTACACCTTATGAAAATGCTGTATTGTTTTTCCAAAGACCCCCTTGGTCCTCCACAGGATAAATGCTACTGAGTGTAAAAAAAATTTACAGTTTTTTGGGGGGTGGGGTAAGGGGTTTAACAATCCCATAATGCACCTTTCATTCACTTAATAGTTGACTATTTTTTTATTCATTTATAGAGTCCATTGAAACAAGTTTGTTTTCTATAATTTATTTAGTTTGTCATTAGTTTGATTATTGCTGTTATTTGTAACAAGAAATCAAATTATTTGACAACTCGATTAGTTTTTATTCTCTTTTAAAAGGTGGCATTTGTTTTTAACAATACTGAAAAATATACATCTTCATATGTTCATCTTACCACTTTAACTTGGAACATTTCATGTAAACTGCTCTTCAATTTCTCTGAATAAATTATTAATTTGAAGGGGTATTTGGATTCTTAATTGTAGACTTCACAACTAAAGAATGAGAAGTTCAGCCAACTTAAAAAAGTAAGGCAACCAGCTGCAAAGCGTTTTTGAGTAAACTCAACAAACAGGCGTGTGTTGAATCAACCTACATCAAGAGGGTAAATGTAAGTTGAAAAATAAGTTGGGCAAACTCAAAACTACTCTTCAAACATATTCACACTGTTAAGTTGAGCCAACTTGTGTTCACAAGTTGACTCAACTTTTTTAAGTGTATTTCAACTGAACAACTTGAGTTGTTTCAGCTCAAAGGTATGAGTAGACTGGACTTGCCATCTTAAGTTTATTGAACTTAATATTATGCATTGATTTACCTTCTTAATTTAGGTTCACACAATGCAAAAGTCCTTAGTTGAGTTTACTCAAAAACGCTTTGCAGCTGGTTGCCTTACTTTTTTAAGTTCAGTCAACTTTTCTTTTCTTACAGTGTATGCGGTGAACCCGATGAAAAGAGATGGCTTTTACCTTGTCCTCTGGAAGTTTAAGGTTGGTTCTGATGAATTTTTTAACAGCTGCCTCTGTATCTTCCTCCACCTGCTCTGGGATCCCTGAAATAACTAGGTTATCTCTCATGCTACGGCCCTGTAGATCTAGGACTAACTCTTTCATTTTTTTATTTTCCACTGATAGTTGGCTTTATTAGTTGGATTTATTCTTCTTTTTAAGGCTCATGCTGAGATTCTGGGTGAAGCCATGAAGAGGATGCAGCTTGGCCTTCTGAAACTGAAGGCTGTGAAGGTGGCGAACTGGGTGCCGTTCCACACGAAGTCTTTGATGTGGCAGTTGTGGTGGAGGAGACTATTGTGCTTCACAACATTAAAGATGTGGCACATAGCTTTGCCAGGCTTATGTGTCATCTACTGTGTCAATCTCAAGCATCCAGATGCCATGAAGTATTCCTTTGAGTTTCTCCAGAGAGTGGTAATGAAGATCAAACCAGACCAGACCTCGGCTCGAGTACATGGATTGAGAAACAGAATCCTGAGATACAAACTGTAACATTTGCTAAGTTCCCTCCACTTCAGTTCCTCATCTGGAGAGTTCCTGTAAGAATTTTATTCACTGTTCTTTTCAATACACTAAAACCTTGAGTTTTGTGCTGAACTTATGTACTATGAAAAACATCCCTCTCCTCTCAGGGTTTTCATTTTGAGATTGCTAGAGAAAAGACTGATCTTACATTTCTTTATATCAGACTGATTATGAGAGATGATGGTATTGACAGGTCAATCCAGACTTGTGATGTTAAAATGCAGGAAACTTTGTGTTAAGTTGGGTCAAAAGACTTTCCTTGAAAATTTTCAGACAACACAGGCCTCAGAAAGTTCTCTTTTCAGTGGAATAGGGCCTGACTGTTGGAAGCTGGTGCATTTTCTTACTCATTACTCACATTGTTGTAATAGAGTACAATGGGTGTCACGATTCAGCAAACTGGACCACAATAATTGTCAGAACTGATGATTGGGTGATAAAAGGTTTTTATTGTAAAGATGAGAGTATATCCAGGGGAGCCGAGTCTTGTCTCGCAGTCCGTTACCCTGAGAGGGTAGGAGAACCAAGGTCAGATAAAGCGTGATCAGGCGGGAATGTGTAAGATAATTTGCTCACGTACCAGCAGAGGGGATGGAAGCCGGCCGAGAGGTTGTCAGGAACCAAGAAGGCAGCAATGGGGCTCCGCTGGGGCTGTGGAAACTGCTGAACCAAAAACAGTTAGTTGGGTCTGATAGTGACAAGAGCTGAATATCCACACTGGATAAATCCTCCGGAAAGATCCAGGTACATATCCTCCAGATTTTCCAGAAGTGAGAGAGACAGGTTCCGTAATCCAAATCCAAATCCTGGGGACAGTCCAAGGGTCAGAGTACCAGCAGAATCAAACGACAGACAGAGTTACCAGACGGGGGGCAGGCAGAGTCAGGATATCCAGGTCAAAAACAGGTCAAAGATCAGAACACAGGTTTGGCAGGCAGGAGATCAGGGCTGGAAACGTGCAAGGTTAAACCGAGACGATCCAGCAGGGAAGATTTGTCAACCACTGGTATTTAAAGCGCAGGTGGAGCGCATCGGCAATCAGAGCTGTGCTGGAGGGAGAATGCCTTCAGGGACGGCTGGGAAATCTCAGCGCCAGCTATACACTGTGACAATGAGTCTATTTTGGTTTTGTTTTATTCATATGAAAACAATTTAGAGATCAGGCTCAGGATTTTAAGCACTTGTATTGACCAGTTTTGTTAAACCAACTGAAAAGTGATGGTTTCAACTGTTATCTGCTTAGACAGTCTGGTTTTAGGTAGCATATACTGGATTTTATAATGATAACTGCAATAATGTGAAGTTTCAGCAGCCTCAGGATTTAGAAGCACTGTTACTAAACCCTTTCATGATAAAATATGATTGTCTCAACTGATCTGTTTAGCAGAATTTGTTTCAACAAATTTGAAGTTAGTTGGCTGGACTTTTCCGTGCAACTGGTATTTAATGTGTGGTTAAAACATTCTTATTCATCAAGTTAACAAGCAGTAAGTTGAGAAATTTGTAAAATACATGTTTTTGAACATTTAAGTAGAAGCTCACTGTAATCTTTTTAAATCAAATCAAACTTTATTTATGAAGCTCTTTTCATACCAAAAGCAAAACAAAGTGCTTTACAAGATTAAGAAATTTAAACACAATTCAACTCATGCGTGTTAAAAATAAAACAAGCCTTTACACATCAAAACTGAATTACCTAAAAGTTAAAAACACTCCTTATGATCTTTCAGTCGCGCACACACAAACACACACACACACACACACACACACACACACACACACACAGACAACTCTATAACTTCTGTCTCCAAGCTGAAAGCAGGTATAAAATATTAAAAGTAATAAATACCTGGCTTGATGCTGCTTTGAGGGTAGCTCAGAGTATTATGTTCAAACATAACTATGTTAATAGTCATTAATTAAACAACTGGTATAACTGAATTATGTGAGTTGAAATGACATAAACTTTAATTTTACTAGAAAATCTTCTTCATTAACTGTAACTCTTATTTTTCATCCGACTGTAAATCTTCTTTTCATCTCATTGTAACTCTTGTTTTTCATCTGACTGTAACTTTTATTTTTCATCTGACTAACTCTTCTTTTTTATTTGACTGTAACTTTTCTTTTTTTTATCTAATTGTAACTTCTGTTTCTTCTGGTTGTAAGTCCAAGAGAAATTGCAAGAACTTGGATTATTTCGTTTTTCATCGCATCAATTCCGGAGTTGGACTGCTTTAGTTCTTGCAAATCCTCTTGGGAGTTTCTGAGTTTATCATCACTTGAGTTTATTATCAATGTCCTCATTTTTTATCTGCACTGGATTGAATTTGTTTTTCATCACATCAAATGCAGATTCAGAGTGCTTTCGTTTTTGCAAATCTTCTTGGAGTTTTTGACTTAGTCCATTGAGGTCCTCATTTTGTAGCTACACTAGATTGATTTTGTGTTTCATTACATCACATGCTGATTTGGAACGCTTTTGTTTTTGCAAATCCTCTAAGTTTCTGACTTTGTTCTTTGTATTTCCTCTTCATCTGCATCTCAATTCTTCTTTATGTCTTCCTCTTCATCTCCTTGGTAATCTGGTCGTCCATTTGCTCCATTGTCTTCACCTATATCTGTGTTTCAATTCTTCTTCATGTCTTCCTCTTCATCTGCTTCTCAATTATTGTTCATGTCTTACTCTTTGTCTACTTCTCGTTTCTTCATCAGGACTTTCTCTTCATCTATTTCGTGATTCTTCTTCATGGGTTCCTTTGCATATTCTTCCCCATCTGGTCCTCCGTCTGCTGCTATGTCTTGCTCTTAGACTGTTTCTCAATCTTTCATCATGTCTTTCTTTTCGTCTGATTGTTGTTTCTTCTTCATGACTTTCACTTCATCTGATCTTGAGTCATCGTCATGTCGTCATCTTCCACTGTTTCTTGATTCTTCTTCATGTCTTCCTTTCTATCTCCTTCGCCATCTGGTCCTCCGTGTGCTGCTATGTCTTGTTCTTCATCTGCTTCCGGATTCTTCTTCATGACTTTCACTTCATCTGTTCTCGATTCTTCTTCATGTTTTCTCTTCATCTGCATCTCAATTCTTCATGTCTTCCTCTTCATGTGCTTCTTAATTCTTCTTCATAAATTTCTTTGTCTGCTCTCGATTCTTCTTCATGTATTTTCTTTTCATCTCCACCTCAATACTTTTTCATGTGTTCCACATTGATCTCTTTCTCGTTTCTTCATCATGTCTTCCTCCTCGTCTGCTTCTCGATTTTTTTTATGTCTTCCTCTCGTCTGCTTGTCTATCTGGTCCTTCTATTGCTCCAATGTCTTCACCATAGGCTTCTCAATAATTTATGACTTTCTCTTCATCTATTCTCGATTCTTCTTCATGTGTCCCTCTTTGTCTGTTTCTCGGTTCTCTTCCATGTCTTCCTTTTCATCAGCTTCTCGATTTTTCTTCATGAACTCCTTTTCATTTGTTCTCGATTCTTCTTCATGTATTTTCTCTTCATCTGCGTCTCAATTCTTCTTCATGTCTACCTTATCATCTGCTTCCTGGTTCTTCTTCATGTCTTCTCTTCCTCTGCTTCTCGATTCCCCTTCATGTCTCTTTCATCTGCTTCTCGTGTCTTCCTCATATCTTCCTCTTTATTTTCTCGATTCTTCTTCATGTTTTCCTCTCGTCTGCTTGTCTATCTGCTCCAATGTCTTTTCCTTCTGCTTCTCAATGCTTCAAGACTTTCTCTTTGTCTATTCTCAATTCTTCTTCATGACTATCGTTTTTTCTGTTTCTCAATTCTTCTTCTTGTCTTCCTCTTCATCTGCATCTCGATTCTTGTTCATGTCTTCCTCTTCAACTGTTTCTCAATACTTCATCATGTCTTCCTCATCATCTGATTCTCAATTTTTCGTCATGTCTTCCGCTTCTTCTCCTTCTTGATTGTTTTTTGTGTCTTCCTCTTCATCTGCTTCTTCATCTGGTCCTCCGTCTGCTCCTATGTCTTGTCCTTCATCTGCTTCCTGATTCTTTTTTTTGTTCTCCATCATTTTCTTGATTCTTCTTCTTGTCTTCCTTGTCATCTGCATCTCAATTCTTGTTCATGTCTTCATTTGGTTCTTGATTCTTTTTCATGTCTTCCTCATCATCTTCTTCTCGGTTCTTCTTCATGATTTTTTTTTGTATTGTCTTGATTCTTCTTCATGCCTTCCTCTTCATCTGTTTCGCGATTCTTCTCCATGTCTTCTTCTTCATCTGTTTCTCGATTCTTGCTCATGTCTTGTCCTTCATCTGCTTCACGATTCTTCTTTATGTCTTGTCCTTCATGTGCGTCTTGATTCTTCTTCATTTCTTCTCCTTCATGTTTTTCCTGGATTCGTCTTCATGTCTTCCTCTTCACCTGCATCTCAATTCTTGTTCATAATTTTTACTTTGTCTGCTCTCGATTCTTCTTCATGTCTTCCTCTTTGTCTGTTCCTTGATTCTTCTTCATGTCTTCCTCTTAATCTGCGTATCAGTTCTTCATGTCGTCGTCTTTCTCGATTCTTCTTCATGTCTTCCTCTTCATCTGCTTCATGTTTTTTCTTCATGTCTTCCTTTTAATCTGCGTCTCAATTCTTCTGATGTCTTTCTCTATATCTGCTTCTCCATTCTTCTTTATGACTTTTTGTCCGTCTCCTCTCGATCCTTCGTAATGTATTTTTTCTTCCTCTGCGTCTTCTTCATGTCTTCCTCTTCATCTGCTACTTGATTCTTCTTTATGACGTTCTCTTTGTTTCTGGATTCTTCTCCTTGTCTTCCTCTTCATCTGTGTCTCAATTCTTCTTCATGTCTAACTCTCCATCTGCTTTTTGATTCTACTTCATGATTTTCACTTTCTGTCATCAACTCTTCTTCTTAACTTTCTATTCGTCTGTTTCTCAATTTCTTTACACAACTTTCACTTTCTGTTCTTGATTCTTCTTCTTGTCTTCCTCTTCGTTGGGTTTTTGATTCTTTTTCATTGCTTTCACTTTCTGTTATCGATTCTACTTCACGTGTTTCTCTTCGCCTGCTTTTCGATTCTTTTTCATGACTTTCACTTTCTGTTCTCGATTCTTCTTCATGACTTTCTATTCGTATGTTTCTCAATTCCTTTCCATGACTTTCACTTTGTGTACTCGATTCTTCTTCATGACTTTCTATTCATCTGTTTCTTGATTCTTTTTCATGACTTTCACTTTCTGTTGTCAATTCTTCTTCATGACTTTATGTTCATCTGTTTTTTGAGTGTTTTACATGACTTTCCCTTTCTGTTTTCGATTCTTCTTCATGTCTTACTCTTCTTCTGCTTCTTGATACTTCTATCATGTCTTCCTTTTTGTTCGTTTGTCATTTCTTTTTTGACTTTCTGTTGTAGATTGTTCTTCATGACTTTATATTCATCTGTTTCTCGATTCCTTTACATGATTTTCACTTTCTTCTCTCGATTCTTCTTTATGTCTTCCTGTTCATCTGCTTATTGATTCTTCTTCATGACTTTCCCTTTCTGTTGTCGATTCTTCTTCATGACTTTCTTTTCATCTGTTTCTTGATTCTTTTACATGACTTTCACTTTCTTCTCTCGATTCTTCTTCATGTCTTCCTGTTCATCTGCTTTTTGATTCTTCTTCATGACTTTCACTTCGTCTGCTTCTCAGTTCTTCATGACTTTCACTTTCTACTGTTGTGGAGTATTTTCTGACTCTGGATGCCATGGTGGGGTTTATTTTGTGGACGCAGGTGTTGTGGAGAAATAGTCTGCTGTGGCATTTTGTAGTTTACTGTCCTTAATAACATTCTATAGTTTTGTGAAGCCATCATCTGGTTGATAACTTCTCCTCTCTCGGTGCTGTATGGTGGTTTCCCCTTTAGTGACCTTGGTGTCTTCATAGCCGTTTCTGTGATATGATGACTTCATCATATGAAGATCTTCTTCTCTGGATCATACTATTTTGTAGTAAATTACTTTAGGCTTATGCTGTGACAAAAATACTTTCAGGTAAAAGAAGAGCTCTGGACATCAGCTTTATGTAAAAATGATGATGGTTTATTACAAAAAGTGACATCGTAAACAGATATGCATCTCTGTGAGGTTTCTGAAGCCAATCGTAGAAAAAACCACCCGACTAGATGTGTAAGTCTCTCTTTTATAGTTTTCAAACAAAGAACAATCCTCAGTCCTGAATCGGCCAATCATGGATCAGACACAAGTTTACATATAGGATGTACGTGTGTTCTTCTCCGAATTTCATGTTTATATCCTGTGCTGGGAAAAGCCTGTCCATGCTTGGATACTAAAGCAAAGAGCAGTCTGCTTACAGCTGCAATGAAGTATAGTTCTAATCTATGTATTTTAAGTAACTCTAATTATGAAATGTTGAGAATAAGATACTTCACTACCGTTGATTCTTCTTCGTGACCTTTATTCATCTGTAGCTCGATTCCTTTACGTGACTTTTACTTTCTTTTCTTGATTTTTCTTCATGTTTACCTCTTTATCTGCTTTTTGATTCTTCTTCATGACTTTCTATTTGTCTCTTTCTCGATTCTTTTACACGACTTTCACTTTCTGTTCTCGATTCTTCTTCATGTCTACCTTCTTGTTTGTTTGTCGTCTGTATCGCGGTTCTCCTTCATGACTTTCACTTTCTGTTGACGATTCTTTTTCATGACTTTCTATTCGCCTGTTTCTCGATTCCTTTACGTGATTTTCATTTTCTGTTCTCGATTCTTCTTCATGTGTTCCTCTTCGTCTGCTTTTTGATTCTTCCTTACGACTTTCACTTTCTGTTCTCGATTCTTCTTCATGTCTTCCTCTTCATCTGCTTCTCAATTCTTTTTCATGTTTGCCTCTTCTTTTCTTTGTTTAATTTTTTCTTCATATTTTACTATTCATCCACTTTCTCGGTTCTTCATGATTTTCACTTTCTGTTGTCGATTCTTCATGACTTTATGTTCATCTGTTTTTTGAGTGTTTTACATGACTTTCCCTTTCTGTTTTCAATTCTTCTTCATGTCTTCCTGTTCGTCTGGTACTCAATACTTCATCATGTCTAACCTCTTCATCTCTTTGTCATTTCTTCTTTGTATTTTCCAGTTTGTCTGCTTCTTGGTTCTTCTTCATGACTTTCACTTTCTGTTTTTGATTCTTCTTCATGAATCTATTTGTCTGTTTTTCGATTACTTTACGTAACTTTCACATTCTGTTCTCGATTCTTCTTCATTTGTAACTATTTGTGTTTTGTCGATTCTTCTTCATGTCTTCTTCTTCATCTGCTTCTCTATTCTACTTCATACCTTCCTCTTCATCTGCTTTTTGATTCTTCTTCATGACTTTCATTTTCTCTTCTCGATTGTTCTTCATATCTTCTTCTTCATCTGCTTTTCGATTCTTCTTCATGAGTTTCACTTTCTGTTGTCGATTCTTCTTCGTGTCTTCCTGTTCATCTGCTTCATGATACTTCTTCATGTCTACCACATTCTCTGTTTCCCATTTTTTCTTCGTACTTTACCATTTGTCTGCTTCTCGGTTCTTCTTCATGACTTTCACTTTCTGTTCTCGGTTTTTCTTCATGTCTTTGTCTGCTTTTCAATACTTCTTCATGTCTACCTCTTCATCTGTTTGTCATTTCTTAACTTCATATTCGTCTGCTTCTTGATTCTACTTCATGATTTTTACTTCCTGTTGGTTAAATTCCTCTTCATGATTTTCTATTTGTCAGTTGTCGATTCTTCGTCATGACTTTCTATTCATCTGTTTCTCAATTCTTTTACGTGACTTTCACTTTCTGTTCTCGATTCTTCTTCATGTTTCCCTCTTTGTCTGCGACTCGATTCTTCTTCATGACTTTCTATTTTTCTGTTTCTCGATTTTTCTGAATGATTTTCTCTTCGTCTGTTTCTCAATTTTTTTACATGACCTTGTTACGGCCCCTACTCAAATCCAGGGGTATTCGGATCGGTAACAAAACAAATTGGACAAAACTTTTTAACTTTTAAATTTTTATATTTACAATTATTTATTACAAAAAAACGGGATCAAAATATTAAGGAACAGCCAAAGTAATCAAGTTCAATAAAAGAAAACTTAATTAACACAAGGTGACCTCATTTGAGGTATTAATTAACCATACAATTAACCAAACAATTACCAATAACAAAACCCTTTTCAATACAAAACCAAAAATTTCTTTACTTATCCTTAATATAATTACAAAACAAAATTAAGTCCAAATACAAATACAAATACAAATATACTATACAAATGAAAATATTACTCTCACAATTAACCTTAACACAAAATGGAGCTTTTTGTATAAACCAAATCAAATATATATTTAACCCAAACAAAAGATATCTGCTAACCAAAACTCACAAAAGGAAGAGAGCGCAGATTCTTAAATATACTCATACCAATACAGTCGTGTATCTAACTAAATAGGGAATATCAATGCTCTTAAAAACCACATCAGGGTACCCAGACCAGCCACTACTACCGTAAATCCCAGAACTGGTGAGCTGTGGGCCAAAGGAACTGATCTCTGATGCCTCCTCGCATTTAAAGGCCAGTGTTCATGCTGGTTGGCTGTCGATGAGGAAGCACTGTGGAGTAGTCGTTCAATGAGGTCTCTAGGGTTGAAACCCCCGCCCCCGAAGGAATGTGGAACAGGAGACGACCAATCACCGTAGAGGATGGAGAAGGAGGAGGTCGCTCAGTTTCTGTGGCGGGGTGCAGGATTGCAGACCATGCAACGGCTTTTCATATACACGTACCAAGGCCATAGGCAGGGAGGACGGGACAACCTAGACTTTCTGTTCTCGATTCTTCTTCATGTCTTCCTCTTCGTCTACTTTTCGATTCTTCTTCATTAATATAACTTTCTCTTATCGATTCTTCTTCTTGATTTTCCATTCGTCTATTTCTCGCTTCTTTTGCATGACTTTCTCTTTCTGTTATCAATCCTTCTTCATGTCTTCCTTTTCCTCTGCTTTTCGATTCTTCTTCATGACTTTTACTTTCTGCTTTCGATTCTTCTTCATCACTTTCTATTTGTCTGATTCTCGGTTCTTTTACATGACTTTCATTTTCTGTTCTCTATTCTTCTTCATGTGTAACTCTTTGTCTGTTTGTCGATTCTTCTTCTTGTCTACTTCTTTGTCATTTCTTCTTCATACCTTCATATTTGTCTGCTTCTTGGTTCTTCTTCATGACTTTCAGTTTCTGTTGTGGATTCTTCTTCATGACTTTCTATTAGTTTGTTTCTCCATTCCTTTACGTAACTTTGACATCTGTTCTAGATTCTTCTTCATGTGTTCCGCTTCATCTGCTTTTCGATGTTTCTTCATGACTTTCTATTCCTCTGTTTTTCGATTCCTTTACAAGACTGTCACTTTCTGCTCTCGATGTCTTCATGTCTTCCTCTTCTTCTGCTTTTTGATTCTTCTTCATGACTTTCACTTTCTGTTCTCAATTCTTTTTCATGTCTTCCTCTTCATCTGCTTTTTGATTCTTCTTCATGATTTTCACTTTCTGCTGTCGATTCTTCTTCATGACTTTCAATTCTTTTAAATGACTTTCACTTTCTGTTCTTGATTCCTCATGGCTTCCTTTTCATCTGTTTCTCGATTATGTTAAATGACTTTCTCTTTCTGTTCTCGATTCCTCTTCCTGTTCGTCTGCCTTTTGATTCTTCTTCATGACATTCACTTTCTATTGTGAATTCTTCATGACTTTCTATTCCTCTGTTTTTCAAATTTCTTTACAAGAGTTCCACTTTCTGCTGTCGATTCTTCTTCATGACTTTCTATTTGCCTGTCTCTTGATTCCTTGACATGACTTTTACTGTCTGTCCATTTCTGTCCATTCTTCTGCATGTCTCCTCTTCGTCTGCTTCTTGATTCTTCTTCATGACTTTCACTTTCTGTTCTCGGTTCTTCTTCATGTCTTGCTCTTCATCTGCTTCTCGATACTTCTTCATGTCTACCTCTTCATCTTCTCTATTTTTCTTTCTGTCTAACTCTTCGTCTTTTTATCTTTTCTTCTTTATACCTTCCTATTCGTCTGCCTCTCGGTTCTTCTTTATGACTTTCAATTTCTGTTCTTGATTATTCTTCATGTCTTCCTCCTCAACTGCTTCTCTATTCTTCATGTCTAACTCTTCATCTGTTTGTCGATTCTTTGTGTCTACCTCATCATCTGCTTCTCTATTTTTTTTTCCATGTCTACTTTGTCTGTTTGTCATTTGTTCTTCATACCTTCCTATTCATCTGCTTCTCAGTTCTTCCCCGTGACATTTTCTTTCTGTTGTCAATTCTTCTTCAGGACTTTCTATTTGTCTGTTTCTCGATTCCTTTACATGACGTTCACTTTCATGTCTCGATTCTTCTTCAGGTCTACCTTGTCGTCTGCTTCTTGATACTTCTTCATGTCTACCTCTTCGTCTGTTTGCCATTTCATCTTGTTACCTTCCTAATTTTCAGCTTCTCGATTCTTCATGACTTTCTCTTAATCTACTCTCGATTCTTCTCCATGTCTTGCTCTTTACCTGCTTCTTGATGCTTCTTCACATCTTCCTCTTCTTCTTCTCTAGATTCTTCTTCATGTATTTCTCTTCATCTGCGTCTCAATATCTATTCATGTCTTGCTCTTCATCTGCTTCTCGATTGTTATTTATGTCTTCCTCTTCGTCTGCTTATTTATCTGGTCCTCCGTCTGCTCCAGTGTCTTCCTTTTCATTTGCTTCTCTGTTCTTCTCTGACTTTCCCTTTGTCTGTTCTCGATTCTTCTTCATTTGTTCCATTTTATCTGCATCTCGATTCTTCTTCATGACTTTCTATTAGTCTGTTTCTCAATTCTTTTTCATGTCTTTATCTATTTATCGATTTTTCTTCATGTCTTCCTCATCATCTGCTTCACGTTTCTTCTTCATGTCTTCCATTTTATCTCCTTCTCCATCTGGTCCTCTGTCTGCTGAAAAAGAAGAAAAAGAAGGGTTACAGTCAGATGAAAAAAAAGAGTTAAAATCAGATGAAAAAAAGAGTTAGAATTAGATGAAAAAAAGTACAGTCCAATGAAAAAGAAGTTACAGTCAGAAGAAAGTTTAGGTCAGTCTACTAATGTTAAGTAATTACTTACTTAATATCAGGTAAGGGCTACCTAAGAAGATACACAGCACAACATTAGTAATGATTACTCAGCATTAATTATGATGTCAGTTTACATGTTAGTAAGCCCCTAAATAACATTAACATCATAATGTGTGTGTGTTGTGGTTTTTTAAATAAATAATAATAAATAATGAATATAACTATATTTGAGAATCACCAATATTATTTCTCTGAGTATTGTAGAAAATATTCAGTATGCATGTGGGTGTGTGTCTGAGTATGTGTATGTGTATGATATAAATAAAAAAAAAAGGATCTGTTTCATTATAAATATGTATAACATAACTGTCATTATTTTGTATTTTAGGAGGTGTCAGCAACGCAGCTGCAAGGACAGACGAGTGAAAAAATTTGGTTGGTATAAGTCGATTTTCACAAGATCGAAGGTTTCTCTGTTTAACTGGATGAGATTTGTGTACATGTTTGATTAATAATACATTTATTTTGTTTGGTGTATGAATGTGTTACCCACTAAGCTTGTGTTGTCACAAAACTGAGATTGTAATATAATAAGTCAGATGGAGAATAGACAGTGTGTGTAGGATAACATCTTTACTACCAAACCCCTCAAAGCATACACGAGAACTGGAAATATCCAGGCATGTTTGACATAATGTTTGATGTTCTTGAATGTTGGATGTTCATATTTTTTTCAGTTCTTAAGTTGTGAGTTGATCTGTGTATACAGTATCTGTTTTGATGACTTAAATAAAATGTATAAAATGCTTTGTATGTGATTTCCTAAACTATGTGGTAACTAATAATGTCTAAGTAATACTTATTTACCACTCTTATGCATTTCTGAGGGGATAAATGTTTACACATTACAATAAGGCTCCACAAAAGCATTCAGCAAAGATAAACTATACTTAAGTAAGGCTTATGAGGCTGTTAAGTATTTATAAAGTGTTAGCAAAAGGATAAATGTTTACACTTTACAATAAGGGTCCAGAAATCATTCGTAATGATTAACTTAAGTTAAGTAATGCTTATGAAGCACTCGTGTTTATTAAGGCTTAGGTCAGGCTACTAATGTTAATACCTTACTTAAGCTCAGGTAAGGGCTACCTAATGACATACAAAGCTCAGCATTAGTAAATGATTACTTAAGACATTAATAATGGTTCATAAATGCCGATCCAGGTAATGTACACCATATAGGGAAGGATAAGTAGACGAATTAGTTAGCTGTTAGTTAATACTTATTCAATAAAAATCTACAGCATTCGTAAACAGTTACTTGAGAAATTTTTAAGGGCTTAACTGACATCACAATTAATGCTGAGTAATGCATACATAATGACAAATAATTACATAATTCAATTTTTGTTAACACATAATAATGCATTAAGAAAGGTAACTAGTAAAGAATATATATCTGCTTACTAATTGTTGGAGAAAACCTTAAAAATGCACAAGTAATAAAGATATTACTTGTTTATTACTTTATTACCACAGTGTTGAAAATAGGCAGGTACTAATTTCCCACTTTCCTAATTAATCAGGTAGTGTTCCACACATTTTCTTTAAACCTTTCTCTTTAGGGTCTTCTCCTGCGTGTTCTTTGATGGATCAAAATATGACAGACTACTTCTCTCAGTTAATTAATTTATTGATTACAACTGATATGAGAAATGTGCAAATACATAATTCTGGATTCGTATTACCTGTCCCTTGGACTAATACAATACGGAGTCTGCTGCTGTTACAGTCAGAACTCCCTCTAACTGATTCTGGAATCCTTATATAGGTCTGAATATACACAGTTTTGCTGACTAATGCTGCAGTTGCAGAAGTCTGGTTGGCTGCAGTCACAGGTCGACCACATGCAGATCTCTACAGCCTTACTTGTGACCCCCATCTGCTTGTGTCCTAAAAAACAAGAAGAAAAAGACAATACACAGACAAGCAGATTTCCTCTGGACTCCGGTTAACTTAGACAATTCCTTTAAGTGTAACATTCCACATGTTGTTTTACCAGCAGACACAATTAATCAGCCCCCACATGTTCTGCATGCAAAAGAAGAGTCCGGTAGAAAAAGGAGCGTTACTATTAGATGAAGAAAAGAGTTACAGTCAGATGAAAAGAAGGACTTACAATTAGATGAAAAATAAGATTTACAGTCTGATGAAAGAGAAGAGCAAGAATAATATGAAAAAGATGTCTCACAATCAGATAGAAAAGAAGAGTTACAGTCAGGTGAAAAAGAAGATTTAAAGTCAGATGAAAAAAAAGTTACATTCAGATGAAAAAGAACATTTTTAATCAGATGAAAAAGAAGAGGTTTAAGCAGATGAAAATTTAGAGTTTCAGTCAGTTGAAAAAGAAGACTTACAATCAGATAAGAAAGAAGAATTACAGTCAGATGAAAAGGAGAAGTTACAATAAGATGAAAAGAAGAGTCACAGTCATGTGAAAAAGAAGACTTATAGTCAGTTAAAAAATAAGAGTTAGATTCAAATGAAAAAGAAGACTTTCATTGTGATGAATAAGAAGAGTTTCAGTCCTTTGAAAGGAAGAGTTACAGTCAGATGAAAAAAGAAGAGTTTGATGAACAAGAATAGTTAGTCATATGAAAAAAAGTTTCAAAAGAGGAGTTACATTCAGATAAAAAAGAAGCATTGCTGATACAAATGAATTTACAATCAGATGAAAAAGAGGTACAGTCAGATGAAAAGGAAGAGTTATGGTCAGATGGAAAGGAACAGTTACAATCAGATGAAAAAGAAGAGGTACAGTCAGATGAAATGGAAGAGTTATGGTCAGATGGAAAGGAACAGTTACAATCAGATGAAAAAGAAGAGGTACAGTCAGATGAAATGGAAGAGTTATGGTCAGATGGAAAGGAACAGTTACAATCAGATGAAAAAGAAGAGGTACAGTCAGATGAAATGGAAGAGTTACAAACAGATGAAAAAGGAGTACAGTGAGATTAAAAACGAGTTACAACAAGATGAAAAACAAGATTTACAATCAAGAGGGAAAAGAAATACAGTCACATGAAAAAGATCCGTTACAGTCAAATAAAGAAGAGCTATTCAGATGAAAAAAAAGAGTTAAAATCAGTAGAAAAAGGAGTATTGTCAACTGAAAAAGAAGACTGACAGTCAGATGAAAAAGAAGTTACAGTCAGTTAGAAAAGAAGGACAGTCAGATAAAAAGAAGAGTTAAAATCAGATGAAAACAAAGGAAAGTCAGATGAAAAAGAAGAGTTACAGTCAGATGAAAAGGACGAGTTAGTCAGAAGCAAAAGCGGACTTACAGTCAGACGAAAAAGAAGAAATACAGTTAAAGCTGCAAGCAGCGATGAAGGCCCTTGCAGCTATGGCGCTGCTCCGGCCTATTGCGTTGACAAAATCAGGACATGAAGAGGCTTTGTTGTTTGTCCTGGCATGTTATATAAATATACCACATTTCATCAATGTCAGTCAAAGCAGTGGTTAGACCTGATAGATTAAATATTTATAGGGGGCGCTATAGAGCCATATTAACAGCATATGTCTACTTGAATCAGTTCCAGGTCTGACCACTGTCCTCACTGCCGAGTTTGGTGGAGATCAGGAGTACATTGGATCAGTTACAAGTACTTCCTGTTTCATGGCGATGGACGCCACTTGCCATGGTTTTGCTTAAGGAAGGAACTTAAGTTTTTTATTGTAGTATCATGAAAGGGTTTGACCTGATCTGAAGCACTTTTGAGTGTGTGAGGTCCATTCCTGAGGAGATGGACCCCAGTGTCTGAAAAGGGCACTTCCTGTTGTAAGTGGGCGGGGCTTAGGCCAAGATTAGAAGTAGTCATATGTTTCTGTTCAGGAGCAGACCCTGATTTATCACTGTAAGTGTGATGGTGATTAGGTGAAAATTAAGGGATTTATACTGAATAATGATGTCATGGCATCTTATCCAAGTTTGTCATGGCACCACAGTCTCGCCATGCAGCGTTGAGCAATGTCCAGATGACAACATCTCTGGTTCATTTATTTAAGGTTGGTCCTCCTCCATTTCTGGTTCCTTTTTCCAAAGAAAAATGATACTAGTGATTCTGTGCAAGTAACACAGCAACACCTAACTGTACAGATGTGGAATAACTCAACAAATTCTTGGCTAAATTAGCAAGATCAGCACTAATATGTATGTTTTCCAATTTTTTACTTTACCTAATCCAAAAAAATATTGTATATTGTAGTATTGTATTATCTTTTCGTTCTGAGCACATTGGAAAACAGATAACCG
This sequence comes from Melanotaenia boesemani, assembly GCF_017639745.1. Lineage (NCBI taxonomy): Eukaryota > Metazoa > Chordata > Actinopteri > Atheriniformes > Melanotaeniidae > Melanotaenia > Melanotaenia boesemani. The sequence goes on along the minus strand of NC_055705.1, from coordinate 6,715,258 downwards.
TCGTTTGGTTAGTTTTAGGAGAAGGAGGAAAACAAGCGTTATATTTTGTGTATGTTTTAATTTTATGTTTCAAAGGGAAAAAAGGAATTACCTGAAAGTAAACCAACCCTTATGGAAGTTGGATTATATTTATCCCTAAAAACCATGTTTTTTCTCTATAGTGGGGAGGATGATGAAGTTGGTTACTTACATTGTAGTCAAAAACAGGCCGATTCTCAACTCTCTGCTGATGCAGGAAAATGTTTTTCCTTCCTAGAAAATCCATGAGTGTCGCAATGATTTTCCAAAATCGTTGGTGAAAAAGCTCTGAAACAAAGCAAGTGCTTTCTCTTGGTCTGGTGTCTGACTGAAATGGAACTCTGTACTATAGAACACACGGTCATATGCTCTTGGAATGTTCCGTTGCCATAGAGAATTATGATGTCATTTAAACATGCAAATTAGATTTTCCCTTTGATATTAAGAAAAAAGGAATTCTTGTTACTCAAATTAATTAACTTTTCATATATTTTTTTTAACACAGAACTAAATGTAACACCAAGTGCTTTACAGAGTTCAAATTAAAGAATTATGTAAAATACAACTGATGAGATCATTAACTATATTCTTAGAACAATATTCTTAGCAATAATTATAAAATAAAGATGCAAACCCATAAGTCAAATAACATTAACTTTAAGCTACTGAAACTTTTGTGTCCATCCCAAAATGTGCTGAAAATGGGGTCATTGTTAGACTTAAATGATAGTCTGAATTGAGGACAGGCTGATTAGATAAACCATAAATGAGAATACAGTTTTCTCCTGGATCCCCAGCCATTGATCCAGGAGTATTAGCTAATTAAAGCTGCAAGCAGCGATGAAGGCCCTCGCACCTACAGCGCCACTCCGGCCTATTGCACGGACCCATCAGCCGGCAACCTCCCTCCTACAGCACGGCCGCTCTCGCCGTCTGCCCATTCTTCCAGACGTTATCTCCATTAAGTGGTGATTTTCCTCATGAGAGGATCAACTTGCACCTCAGTCTGACATCTGAAGCTTTCATGACCTTGTTTCTTACAAATTGTGTAGAATTCTCACCAATCGGAGCATGATTTCATCAAGAGGAAAATTTCATGTGGCCACTGGGTGGCGCTATAGTCGTTTTTCATGTAGAACCATGTTCAGGTTGGAACTCTAACAAGAACAGGAAAATATCACCTCCATTGGTCAATGGACGGCAGGGTTAGAGCCACTTCCTGCTTTATGGCGAATGATATAACCATCACAGGAAGCCATTTTAATCATGATGCTGCAAGAAGTCAGTCATATTTTCAACCATGAGTTCATGAAGGATGATATTAATGAGTTTGAATTAGTTTTACAGGTATTAAAGGGTTAAAATGATGGAAATTCCTGTTTCCAGGGGGCAGGGCTATGGCGTTGACAACATCTGGACAAGAGGAGGCCTTTTTTGTCCTGGCTTGTTATATTAAGATGCTGAATATCATCAATGTCAGTCAATGCAGTGGTATGAGAGGATAAATTAAATAATCACAGGGGGCGCTATGGAGCCATATTACAAGCATATGTCAATTTGAATCAGTTCCAGGCCTGATCACTGTCCTCCCTGCCGAGTTTGGTGGAGATCAGTAGTACATTGGGTCATTTACAAGACCTTCCTGTTTCATGGCGGTGGACGCCATTCGTCATGGTTCTGCTTGACGAAGAAAATTGAGTTTTTTTTATTTTTATTTTGTAGGATCATGAAAGAGTTTGACCTGATCTGAAGCACTTTTGAGTGTGTGAGGTTCATTCTTGAGGAGAAGGACCCTGGTGTCTGAAAAAGGCACTTCCTGTTTCAAGTGGGCGTGGTTTGAGCCGAGACCAGAATTAGTTATATGTATCTGTTCAGGACCAGACCCTGATTAATCACTGTTAGTGTGATGGTGATTAGATGAAAATTGAGGGATTTATACTGATTAATGATGTCATGGCGTCTTATCCAAGATTGCCATGGCGCCACGGTCTCGCCATGCAGCACTGAGCAATGTCCACATAACATCATCTTGTGGTCGGCATGGAAATGCCACATTTGCAGATTGAGTGTTGTATGTCAAAAATAATAGATTCCGTGCTTGATGACAAAACACTGAACGCCACCTCCTATTAGAAAGTTTTTGAAAATTTTTGACCACACATGCCTCTGCAGTGTTCAGACCAATTTTGAGGCCAGCTCGATCAAATCTCTAGGAAGAGATAGTTTAAATGCAAGGCAAAGAAACATACAAAAATGACCCCAAAAATTACACTTTTTTCAAATGGCTGACTTCCTGTTGAAGTTATCATATAAGTTTTTGTACATCCTTCCAAGTTCTATCAATATGCCGGATTTCAGCCATATTGGCCAATGTAGTTGGCAGTTATGATCAATTAAAATATTTATAGGGGGTGCTATAGAGCCATATTGCAATTTTTCCAGCATATGTCAATGTGGCTGAGTTCCTGGCCTGAACGCTTCTCCCTGGCGAGTTTGGTGGAGATCAACATTACAATGGGTCAGTTACAAGGACTTCCTATGTCATACGTCAGACTATTATTCGCCATTGTTACGTTTGGCGAAGGAACTTAAGTTTTTTATTGTGGTATCATGAAAGGGTTTCACCTGATGTGAAGCACTTTCAAGTGTGTAAGTTTCATTCCTGAGGAGAAGGACCCCGATGTCTTAAAAAAAAGCACTTCCTGTTGAAAGTGGGCGGGGCTTAGGTCTAGACTGGAGTTTTTCATAAGGATCTGTTCAGGGCCGGACCCTGATTAATGACTGCAAGTCTGATGTGGATTGGATAAGAAGTGAGGGATTTTGTACTAATTTATGATATCATGTCGTCTTCTTGTAGTTCGCAATGGTGCCACAGTCTCTCCCTGAAGCGTAGAGCAACAGTTTTTACTGGATATCATCACCTGGAAAACAGGTTTCTAGAACCGGCTTCTTCCACCTACCTAGCTTATGGACATCCTGTCTCAGAGTGATACAGAAAAACTCGCCTATGCTTTTATGTGGCGGCTCCACCACCACTTTGAGTTTGTGTTGCAGGTGCCTCTCTGGTGATAAGTAACACAAGCCTCACCTGGGTCCGTGCGGTCTGCCAGGTAGTTAAGAGCTTTACCAGCCGAAGCTCGGTGTGTCTCCCAGGCCTGGGCTGGGAGATCACCTGGGCTTTGTGCAGGCAGCATGTTTTGTGCAGGTTTATGCATCCCTGCACTGACACATCTGACTTAAACTAATGAGTCATTGTGCAGATCCTTATAGGCTGTTGGATCCATTTAATTTGAGTCAGGTGTGTTGGTGCAGGGATGCATGGAAAACATGCAGGATTGTGGCTCTTGAGGACCGACGCTGGCCACCCCTGACCTAGGCTTTGTGCAGGCAGCATGTTTTGTTCTGTTGGTTTGGTTTAGTTTGGTCTGTGTTGTCTTCTCACATACATTTCCCTACATCCATGCACTACTTAAGGCAGATTTATGCTTGCGTGGCATCTGCGTGTGGTCAGTTATGGCGAAGCTGATACTGGTGAGATTACTCTCGCACTCAAGCGTAGGGGGTGCGCGTCGTTTTGGTGTTGTGTTGCAGTTTCTCCTCCTAACCTAAAGATGGCAGCAAGGGTGGTATCGGCTGGCAAACTCACCAGGTTGGAGTTCTGTTGATGGTTCACTTCTGTTCAGTGGGTATTTTCTGTTTTAAAACAACAATGGCATCCAGTATGGTTCAGTGTCTTTATTAGCTTGTGAAAGAAAAGGAAGAAATAATTCGATCAGCCTCTCATCAACATGATCCACTGGGTAGCTAAGGGCCCTGAACTGCACTTTAAAAGCGATGGTTACCACACAATCCTCCCTGAGCCCCCACCTTGCCGTGGTGGAGGAGTTTGACGATCCTAGTAGCTATGTTGTCAGGTGCTTTATGTCCCTGGTAGGGTCACCTATGGGAAACAGGTGTCTAGGGGAGAGACCAAATGAAGTGCGACTTAAAACAACCATTACGACAAGCCATGGACCCAGGTTTCCCTTGTCCGGACGTGGATCACCGGGGCCCCCCTCTGGAGCCAGGCCTGGAGGTGGGGCACGGAGGCGAGTGCTTGATGACCGGGCCTTTGCCCATGGGGCTTGTTTAGGTCAGCCTGAAAGGGTGGCATGGGCCCTGTTGAATCCTGGGCTTTACCTGGTCAAGGATTCATGTGTTTATTGATTTGGGAATAATCAGAAGAGAAAAGAGTAAATTTCATTCAAAAAGATTTATTATTACAATTCAAGTTACATCAGAGATTGAAAGAGCTCTGGTCGTTCTCACTAGCAAGAAGACAAAAAAATGTGTCTTTGCTCACCAGGAGAAGGACGAAACTTAACTAGAGCCCCAATGATTTTATGCAGGTCTATAGAAGGCCGAATGGACCAAAACGTCTATTTTGTTGTAGATAGATGTAGATAGATAGTGTAGATAGATATTCACAAGATGCTCAGGCATCTTGTCAGGATGCCTCCTGGATGCCTCCCTGGTGGGGTGTTCCAGGCACGTCCCACCGGAAGAGGCCCCAGGGAAGACCCAGGACATGCTGGACAGACTACATCTTGCGGCTGGGCTGGGAACACCTCGGGATCCCCCTGGATGAGTGGGTGAATGTGGCCAGGGAGAGGGCACTCTGGGTCGTTCAAATTAACAAGTTATTGTGTAGAACCTGTTTGGCTGTTAGATCCACCTAGTTTGACTCAGGTGTGTTGGGACAGGGATACATGGAAATCCTGCAGGATTGCGGCCATCATAGGACCGAATTGAGTAGCCCTGCATTAGCCACATGAAAGATCACTGGTTTGAACCCAGTCAGAAACATACCTTTGTTGAACCTTTTTTGAATTGACCTCAGACCTTAGAGGTGGCTCCAATGGGTGAAAATTGAGCATTCTCAAATTGGCACCGTTTTCACACCAAGCTTCCTGCTCCCCATGGGGAGCCTACTTACAATTTTGAGCCCAATTGTAAAAATTGTGGGCACCTTATGTCCTCTGTAAAGAGAGTATCGTCATCAGGGAGCTGGGCTCAACCTGACCCTTTTCAGATGTGCACGTGTTTGACCAACACTGCAGAGTTTGATAGCTAAAAGAAAGGTATTCTTAAATAAGAGCCAATGATTTAAGACAAAGGCAATGCATATTGAAGTTGTCAGTTGTGGGATTAGAACCCACGCCTTGAGGAAAGACTGCAACCTGAATACAGTGCTTTGGACCACTCGGCCATTATAACGAAACTCAGCAACTTCCTCCCTGTGTTGCTGGGTTTTCTAGGCAGATCACTGTTAAGGCATCGACAGCAACACCGATATAACCAACAGCAGCCCCCAGCTCAGATTGTTTCTCGTAATTCTGATACTGCCCCCCCGTTCCATGTTCAGGGATTGCCACTGGGCAACCTTGGAGTGGGCAACCAGATGGAGCCAATAAGTGTAATATACTATATCATGCTGTAAATTGAAGTAGGGTTCTATTGGGGCACTGAGAAATTCCTGTGTGAAAATTAACCATATCGGACAACCTTTAACATTTTTACCCAAACTTAAAGTGCACATTTGACCTAATTTTACACTTTGTCCGATTTGCTTTAGTGTTGTCAGGTTTCTTGGGCGTGCTACTAGCACCAACTGGATCAAATTTCAGCACTCTAAGACAAACTATGGAGGACTTGTGGCTGGTCAAAAAGAGTTCTCCAATTCCAGTCGCCTAACACTGGGCTTCAGGGAAGGCTAATGGATTATTATATCAGCCTCATACAGGAGTAGCTTAAGGTTTCTGACTGCTGCCAGGTACTCACATATGTAGCTAACAGCTAGCAGACAGCTAACAGCTGGCAGATGGCTAACAGCTAGCAGGGTGTAAATGTTAGCTGGTGACTAACAGCTAATATCTCGCTAACTGCGAGCTGTTAGCAGAAGGCTAGGAATTCTTAGGTGTGTTATTCTCACTTTGGTTGATATATAAGCCCTTATAATATTCAGAATCCTCGTGGGAACGAAGTACCACTTCAGCGACAACCCATGTATTGTAAATTTAGAGCAGCCATTTAACAAATCTCATATGCATTCAAAAAGCACTGGTGATTTCACAAAATCCCCATCCCAATTTCAGCCCTTCGTCCCTGCCTTATGTTTAAGTCTCTGTTACTTATTGCCAGTAGTGTCAGGAGCACATTTCCAGGACCACCACACAGAAACTTTTCTTGTTACAAAACTATCTAATATCTTATCACCTAAAACAGTTTCATTACCATGGTGCTTGCTTCATCCACACTGAAAATCTTAAGACAAACACTAATTCAGCTACTAGCTCATACAAGATATGTTTTCAAGGACTTTGGGGGTAAATGGGAGGTAATAATAGCTCTGCAATTGGCACGAAGCTAAGAGTATCAACATGGGGCTGTTAAACCAATGATACCATTGCAATCACGTTAAAGGCCTGCATTACATAACCAGAAGACTTGGTTAAGCACAGAAGTGACAATGAGGGTATCAACAAAACTGGACAAGGCTCCAATCTGCCATAAGAGTTTGACAATCCACATAAGACTGACTGCGTCCTCCTTATGCCCCCAAAAGAGCTTTAACTAGTCCAGAAACATCTGCAATATAATATAATCATCTCACCAACCGTCTCCATGGTGATCATATCTGTCATAAAACCACCAGATGTGATGATTGAAGTAAAACACCTAACATTGATGAAGGAACTGATAAAACTGATGATCTGGATAAAAACACATTTTTCCCTTTATCATTGAAATGTGATTGCAGCAGTGATAAATATCCTACAGCAGCATCACCCAAAGTAAACACTCTTTTCAACTGATGTTCCAAGGTCCAGTAAAGGACAAGAAGATCTGTAAGTGATGAATGAGACTTCTTTAGACAGGTAATGGGCTGGGCATTTCGGGGACATATGAGTAACCAAATCACACTTTATAGAAAGTAACAGCTTTTTATGCGAGGCTGGAGGCCAAGCAGACATCCAGTCTTCTTGTGCATGGCTGCTGCAGGCCCATCCAACCACCAGCTTCTCTCTGTGTGTACTAGAGACCCAGCAGACCTCAAGTGGCTCTTCATGCTTGTGCATGGCTGCTGCAGTCCCACCTGACCTCCAGCTTGACCGCCAGCAGCTCTCAGTGTGTGCTGGAGTTCCAACAGAGCTCTAGCAGCTGTGCCATTCCTGTGTGTGCCTGCTGCAGGCAGATTTTGGACAAAATGCCACCTTTTAGATACAAAACAGGGTTTCTGGACAGATTTTTATATTGCTAGCTTTGCAAATGGACAAAATGGCACTTTACTGACGGGTAAGGGCCGGGAATTTTTTGCAAAAATATGAAAGATTTTTTATCTTAGTGACGGTCAGAGGTATGTGCATGCTTACTTTTCCTGTAGGCAAAAGGGTGGAGGGATGCTTGCACAAATGCCCCCAGCGTATCTTTACACCCCCTTGGGGAATCCATGCAAAGGAGGGGAAGTTTGTCCAAAAAGCCTCCCAAGACCCATGTTCATGGATTGCCATTAGATGGGCATTTTTTTTCTATTGCAGTCTCTTCTGGAGTCGTGGGGATCGAATCACACTTTTGACAACAAAAAAGATCCTCTCTTTACAGAGTTCCAAGTACAATGAGGCCCATTTCTATAAGAAGCCATAGTCATGTCATGTGATCCATTACACATATCTAAATCTCAGGGTTGTGGGTTTGAGCCCCACATTGGGTGTTGAAATTTTGATCCTAAAGTGATGCTTAGTAAGGTACCTTCAGCTGAATGCTTCCTTGGAGAACATCTACAGCTACGAGACTGTCTTTACAGCATATTTACAGGTGCAACAGATTATGATTTGACATGGACACAACTACACCAAATCACCAGCAAAAACTAGGTGAGCTGAGGTCATCCTTCTCTTGCTACTCTCACACACTGACGACTATACACAAATCTTGCTAAACATTAATAGTTTTACAGCATTTTATCGCAGACTTCCAGGGGCAACAAAATCTCATGGAAAAACTGAAGTGACAAAAGCTTTTCCAATAGCTATTTAAGTCATTCTTCTGTGACAACTGTATTTTTTTGCAGTCACGTTTAAGGCTTTACTCCTTGTCAGGTTTTAGAGGTTTTCAACATCAGGAATGTTGCATGTCAGATACTACTCAGGCTGAATGGTCTAAGACGACAAACACAATGGTTGTTTCCTTCTATAAAACACAGAATTCTGGTCTCTAAAAGGAGCTGTGGGTTCAAATCCCACCCTAACAGACTCTACTTCTTCAAGGTTAATTATCTACTAGTTTTACATGTTTATTAGCAGAGTGGTCTCAAGCTAGGTACACATAAAGATTATCGGGCTGTTGTGGACTGACAGACACTTAGATTACTTTAGGATTACTGATGATTAATTTATTAAGTTTACTGTGGCTTTTATAGGCCTATGATTAGAAGTGTGCTGATGCTTTCTAAACACCAGTTATTTATTAAGTAACCAATAAATATTGCGTCTGTTATTGATTATTTTTGACTATTGTAGCAGTGGATTATTGGTCTGAGTGGATTATTGAGCAGGGTGGATTAACTCAGCTGAGTTAGTTTCAGTCTCTTTTGCAGCATTTATTAGAAAAATTGTTGTGTCAATAAAGTTTTCTAATTTGAGTATTATACTAGGTATAAAAACTAGATTCACTGCTGTAATTTGTTGACTGTTTGAGCTGCATCAGTGTATTAAGTCATTTCACTCCGTGCTCTATTGTATCCTCTGTCTCCTCTACTTAATTTCTTTCCATCTGATAAGAGTTCCAGTAAAATCAAACTGGTCTTGGGGAGGGTGAAGATCTGAAATGAGCATCAGACTGGTGAGGTGTGTGTTACCCAGTGATAATGATGGACAGCTGTGTGTAATAATGTGCAGTGAAGGTTTGCATTGGAGCCATAAACCTAAAAGGAAGGAGAGGACTTCCGCTTCAGATTCAGCTCTCTCCTTCTCTCTAAGCTCTGAGCTTCCTCTGCTGTTGCAGCATTACTCCCGCTGGTAAACCAAACGTTGTTGGATTTGCTGCCAGTAAGACGATCCATTCACCGAGGCTGGTTAAAATGTAAATCTGGCCTCACATCGTCTGAAGAGAAAGCAGAAGAAAAGATCACCACTAGTAGCGGTGCTGGTCAGTGATGTCGTAGCGTCGGTGTCTGTAACGTTACCAAGCAGCCCAAATAAAAGTTTCTGGCTAACCGGCTCAGAATAAATACGTGGCTTGAACATAACGGTGATGACATAAACCCCACAATTTAATGTTCGGTGTTTTGCTGTTTCGATGGTGTTTCTAACACAGCAGCTGTAAAGAAAACAGAGGTGCACTGTTTGAAGAGGAAATGAACAGGTTTCTTAAAACTTTCTAGCTTAATAGCACAAAACTACCGAGTCCATCTGATGAGATCGAAAGAAAAAAAAAGTTATCCCGTGATCGTGCATTATTAGCTTGAACCCACAATTATCATTTCATGTGGTTGTATTTTAATGTTGAGAGTAATTATAGAATATTAGCTGAGCTAACTGGGTTGTTGAGGTGTTGTTCGATGCCCACAATTTAAGGATACGTGGCCCCTAGTTTTTTTCTATCGATGTCACCAAACGGTTTCAGTACTAAATAAATTGGCTAGTGCAATTTTTTCTCATCTGGTTAAATTAATGATAAAGCCAAAGTTAAATTAACAACATAGAGCCATACTTTTCTTTCTTAAATTAGGGACAATGTGTGGACATCAATTACAATGGTTCTGAATGTCCAAAGCCTTGAGGACGCTTTGTGCTCTTTGGGGGACCCCTTTGTGGGTGCCGGACCCCAGGTTGGGAACCACTGCTTTACCTGAAAAGGTCATCACTCACTGAGATGGCAGTGCTGACCGGAGAACCAGTAATCTCCTGGCCTTCCATGACTTGTTTCTGTAAAACAGAGTCTAAGTAACTTGTATTAACAACCCACTTTTAAACAGTTGATGTGTGATTGCAGTTTACCTGAGACACTTTCCTGGCCATGGCGACATTCGGCTCTGCAGCTGCAACATGTGCACCACCAAGTCTTGGTTTGGTAAACTGAAAGGTAAGAACTGTGTAACGAGAGGCCGTTTACTGAACTAAATATATTTATAGTAAATTTAGGAGCATTAACAACTAAACTTATACCATGGACAAACTCTGTGGTGGTTGCTGCTTGTGGTCTTCAGCTCCCTGTACTGGTCCCAGTGCAGCAGACTGGGCAGCAGCAGCAGCTGAAGCCTGCGATGTCGGAGCCGCCTGGGATGCAGGAGCAGCTGTTCCATGACAAAGTAGATATATCACTGGTCACTTTGTGAGGTGATATTTCTACTATACTACAAAACTACTGTGTTAGGCCTCTTACCATCTAGATGAAGAATCCACACACACCTCCTCACACTACCAAACAAGGACTTCTGCTGCATCATTGGACATTTCTCAATCTAAAAAGAACAATGCCCAAAAAAACAGTTTATGCTGTTGCATTTGGTACCAAAAAAACTGTAAAAGTAAAGACCTGTTAAATAGACACAAACCCTCTGATCCAGCTCGTCCCACCTCTTTTTCTGGCTGCTGGCCTGTTGGCCTCACCTGCAGGCCATGACCCTGTGATGGTGAAGCTCCTCAGGTGGCCATCCAGACAGTGTCTGGCATCGCCTTGTGGGACTTTCATGCTTTTGGTTAAATTAAAATAAATGGTAAGAAATCAGAGATTATCAAGCTTATACTAAAAATAAAATATGACAATAATAATTAGGCACTGTGCTCAATGAAAAGACCTAATTTCTATAATGAATATATAAATTAATATAAAATATTATGTACAGCCACTTAATCTGATCACCTCTAGGCTGGTTCATCAGATCTGGGATCTGCAATCAGTGAAATGATGTTTTATGATAATCAGCTCTGTCAAACAGGCCGGCTGTCAATCATCAGCTGGCATAATAACGTTACTAAAACTGGCTTTAATCTGGTCTGTAATGTATTTTTAAGCTTGTGAGGCCTTCGGCTCCCTGTTTTGTCCCAGTACAGCAGAGCAGTTCAGTGTCGTGTCGTAACGTCAGTGTAATTGTAGAAGAAATTTGACATATTATCCCTTATTGCTTCATATATTTCCATTACTTCTTCCATTATATACATTTATTACGTTATACATTGATTGTTCCATATTACACATAGTAGTTTTTTACTCATCATGCTTTAGTTCACTTTTAAGGTTTATTCTCTTCAAATACATTTGCTCTGTTAAAAGTTCACTCCGAGGGTAAGATGACCTTTATCTGGTCCTTCCTCAGAACCTTGGTAATGTGGTGCAGTCTGGTTCTTGTGCAGACACAACTATGGCTGGACTCCTCCAAGATAGCACAGGTTGTCTGTGGTGCCAGTCCTGAGATTTCAATTTACTTATTTCCACTTATTGCCAAATTGCTGGCGTCAAACTTGCCTAAAACCACCTTTCTATCCACTGGGCCACCATTACCTGGTAAATCTTGTATAGGGAAATACAAATACAGGACTCTTCTCCTCTGTTGTCCGACGGTGGTGGAACGATCTACCAAACTCCGTCCGATCTGCAGAGTCCTTATGTCAAAGTGGGACCTTATTTTCTTTAGCTAATTATTGATCAGTTATAGGGTTTTTTTGTTGTTTTTTTTGCATGAGTTTGGCTATTGGAATGTGTGTGGATTTTTTTATATTGGGTTTTATATTTTACTTGCTTTGTTACTAATTGCAGGGGAGTAGACACCTGGACATGATTGAGAACAGCTGATTTCAGTTAGTTCCCCACGCCCCCTGGCTCTGGATTGGACAATGGATAATAAGGATCCTCTCTTAAGGACTGAAGGACGATGAGCAGGGGGAAAGGAGAAAGACCGACAAGGTGGATCGGCTTGGAGTTGGGTCCGGAGAGTCGATGGTCAAATCACAATTGCGAAATCAGCAACAAAACTCGGTGGTTGAATGTGGCGAAAAGGAATGCGGATCACTTGGCGATAGGAGGGGAGGTATTCCTGGTAGAATGAGGAAATCAGGAGAATCAATGAGAGCGATGGCGGGTGGGCACAGCTATGCTGTGAATGGGCCTGAGTGGGGAGACACTGACTTTTCTGAAAGTGAGGATCTCATGGAGATAAGTCGAGATAGTGGCAGTCAGAGGGTAAAAAGAAGGAGTGAATCCTTTGAAAATAAAAGTAAGAAAGTTAAGCATATTGGAGATGAGAGACCTCAGGATCAGGCAGAAAAATGGAAGATTATACTGCGCTTCGGAGAAGAAAATGGTTTATCTGCCATGAGTCCAGTAAAACTTTCAACAGTGTTGAAAAATCAGGTAGGAGACATTGTTATGGCCAAGGTGCTGAGAGATGGTAATTTATTGATTATTTGTAAGAATGGGGAGCAGTGGGAGAGGGCAGGTAAGTTGAGGGAAATAGGTAAGTGGAAGGTGACAAGCGTGAGTCGCGTTGAAACGGGGAGAAAATGGGTCAGAGGAGTGATATGGGGAGTCCCGGTTGGAGTGACAGTGGAAGAGCTTAAACAAAACCTAAGAGGAGGGAGTGTAAGAGATGCTCGAAGAATTCAGATAACAAGAAACGGTGAAAGGACAGATAGCGAAGGTGTGGTGATCGAGTTTGAATTACTTCCAAACAATGTGACTGTTGGATTCTTAAACCATTGAGTGAGAGAATATGTACCGAAGCCAATATGGTGCTTTAACTCCCAAAGATTTGGGCATGTTGCCCTGGTTTGTAAGGGTAAGAGAAGATGTGCAAGATGTGGAGGCGATCATGACTATGGCAAGTGTGGACAGGGTGTACAACCAAAATGTTGTAACTGTGGGGGGTGTCATAGTGTGGCTTATGGAGGATGTGAGGTAATGAAAAGGGAGGTGGAAATACAGCGAGTTAGAGTGCAAAATAAAATCACATATGCAGAAGCTGTCAGGAGTGTGAAAACACAAGAGGAACAGGTAGGTAGGGGAAGCATCCAAGGACAACACCGTGTAGAACAGAGCAAAGAAATGGACGGACAAGTTCTGATTGACTTAAAGAAGCTGGTCACTTTCATTGCAGGAGTCGTAAATGGAACTATGGAGGTAAAATCTAAAACGGAAAGAATACAAATCATTGTTAAGGCAGCAATTCACCACCTTGACATCAAGGAATTAACTTCGGAGGAAGTGAGGAATGATCTGAGTGTGCAGGCCAGCCAAGAGCATCTAGGGATAGGGTAGGTATATTAATATGGTCCTTTTGCTACAATGGAATGCTAGAAGTGTGTTGGCTAACGGACATGAATTAAAAAAGTTTATTAATGATTTAACAAGGAAACCTGACGTAATCTGTTTGCAGGAAACATGGCTGAGACCCAGATTGGATTTTGTAATAGTTGGCTATGTTAGCATCAGACTTGATAGGACGGATGGGGTAGGTGGAGGATGTGCTACTTTTATTCGTGAAGGTTTGCCATTTAGGGAGATAGGTAAAGGTAATGAATTAGAATACGTTGGTATTGAATTATGGACAACTGTGGGAGCGATAACTGTTCTTAATTTTTATAATCCTTGTAAGAAGTTGACTCTTGATAGATTGTGTAGAATGGAAGGAATTGATAGTAACAGGGTAATCCTTTGTGGTGATTTTAATGCATATAGCACCTTATGGGGAGGTGGGAGAACAGATTTAAATGGTGAAGTGATAGAGGAATTGTTGGAAGAAAAGGGGCTGGTTTGTTTAAATGATGGAAGGGGCACAGGGATAGAGATGCACACAGGGAAAACGTCAGCACTAGATCTCACTCTGGTGTCTAGAAACCTAGCTGGAATATGTGAATGGGAATTATGGGAACAGTCTGTATTAGGTAGTGATCACTTTCCAATCTTTTGTAACTGTTTGATTAAAGATGTTCAGTATCAGGGAGACAGATCAGGGAGGTGGGTTTTTAGTAGGGCACAATGGGAGAAATTCAGTGATATGTGTGAAAAAGAAATGAATGATTTAAACTTAAATGTAGATATTGAGGTAGTGGATAAAAGATTTCGACATATTTTGTTATCAACAGCATATCAAGTTATTCCTAGGAGTAAAGGTAAAATGAAGAAAAAAGGAGTCCCATGGTGGACAGCAGAGTGTGGTGTAGCTTTAACGGAGACAAATAAAGCCTTTAAGCGACTCAGGAAAACGCACAATTTCCAACATTTAATTCAATATAAACAAGCAGAAGCAGTTCTTCGCAAAACCATCCGGAAAGCAAAGAAAAATAGCTGGCAGTCCTTTTGTAATAAAATTGGGAGATCAACACCCGTGGAGGATGTCTGGGGAATGATTAGGAGAATGAGAGGGATTAGAAGGGAATGGCAATATCCAGTATTAAAACATAATGAACAGAATGCAGTGTCTGATGCAGAAAAAGCAGAAATAATAGCAGTGGTACTCACTAAAATCCATAGTTCCAATAATTTGACAGAAGAAGGAAAACGAGGAAGGGAGGGAACTAGTGCTGCTCACCCACTAGAGGAGATGAGGAGAGCTCTTGGGAAGGCTGGAACATCTGCTCCAGGAAAAGATGACACTTGTTACATCATGTTAAAGAATTCAGGGAAAGTAGCATCACAGAAACTTCTAGGGTTTTATAATAAAGTGTGGGAAGAGGGAGTTTTGCCCAGAGGCTGGAAGGAGGCTGTCATTATCCCACTCAGAAAGCCGGGTAGGGACCCCACGGATCCCATGAACTACAGACCAATTGCATTAACTTCACATATAGGCAGTGTTGGGAAAGTTACTTCCCAAGTGTAATATATTTCACATTACCAGTTACTTTCAATTTTAAGTAATACATTTCTTTACAATATTACTCTCTGTATAAAGTAATAAGTAACATATTACTTTTCAGTTACTTTTCACCAAAATAAGCATTTAGGACAAGGCATTACGCAATGAAGGTGCGCAATATTTTGTCATGGTGAATAGTTCTCATTTAAATGTTGTTCCTCATTATTATAGTATGTGTGTGGCAAGAAAGTCTAATGAGGTTGATATATTAGTACAATAAACAATGTGTATTCTGAGATAATGTGACAATAACAAACAAGAAAATCATCAAACACAACTGACTTAACAAACAGAATTGCTTTTTAATCATTGAATCACCTACACCACCTGTAATGTCTCATTTTAAATTAACCATCTGCGGAAATATGATTATACATTACTAATAGGAATTTTTTAGAAATTAGTTTTTTACCTTGTCACTTGATCCAACAGGGATTTTGCTGATAAGCTTCTGAAACGCCGATGACTCAATTGTGGAAAGCGGCAGCGCATCCTCCACGACATACTCAGCTACTAGCCTTCTCACATCTCCTGGGTTCAAAATCTTCACTGCTAGTCTGGAGAAATCCAACTTGAGCTGTTTAGATTTTCTAGCGCCGTCATCTTCTGTCTCTTCGCTAGCAAGAGGCCGTTTAGCCTCTAGCTTATGGTTGCTGTGTACTCGCTCCAAGTGTTTCTTGAGGTTACTTGTGCTATTTTTAGCCGTTGACAGTTCTCTTGGCCTTCCACCAGCACATAAAGTGCATCTTACTGTAATGTTCTTTTCGATTTCTCTGATGTATTCAAAATAGTGAGAGTAAACCCACTTAGAAAATGTCGAGTCGGTTGCCATCATTCCTCGTCCTTTTCTTCTTCTTCTTCTGTTAATTTAAAGCCGCCGCCCTCGTCTTCTTCTTCTTCCTCTTCTTCTTCTTCTTCTACTTCATATTTATTTTCGGCTGTTGCGCGATGGTTGTTTTATTATTTATTTGTCTGATGTTTATACTGACAGTTGGGATTGTAACGCATTACCGGACTCATTTACTGTAATAATATTACCAAAATATAGTTAGTAACGCGTTGTATTACTTCGTTACTGCCAAACGTAGTATATTAGAGTAACGAGTTACCTTTGTAACGCGTTACCCCCAACACTGCATATAGGTAAGATAATGGAGAGAATGATCACAGATAGATTAAATTATTATTTGGAAAGTAGAGGCTGCTTGACTCCTTTTCAAAGTGGATTTAGGAAAGGTAGGGGAGCCATGCATCCAGTTGTGTGGCTGGAAACAGAAGTCAAGAGGGCTCAAATAACTAAAGAAACAGTAATGGCAGTATTTTTTGACATTGAAAAAGCTTATGATATGGTATGGAAGGAGGGCTTAATGATTAAGTTGGATCAGATGGGGGTAAAAGGTAGGACATTCAACTGGATTAAAGATTTTTTGTTTGATAGAGTCCTTCAGGTAAGAATTGGATCTTATTTATCCAGACAGTATAAGGTAGATAACGGCACCCCACAGGGGAGTGTGATAAGCCCGGTATTATTCACAATTATGATTAATGATGTTTTTGATCTTGTGCAAAATGATATAGGGCGCTCTCTGTTTGCAGATGATGGGGCCCTGTGGAAACGAGGAAGGAATATTAATTACATTAAACAGAAGATGCAAATTGCAATAGAGGTTGTAGAAAAATGGTCGTATTCTTGGGGCTTTCGGTTTTCAGTAGAAAAAACAAAAGTTGTAATATTTAGTAGAAAGAGAAATGTCGTAACAGATTTAAAATATCATGAGGTGCCTTACGGGGTTTGAATGGGGGGCTAGTAGGGGAGCATTACGAAAGATATATATAGCACTGATTCGATCTGTATTAGATTATGGATGCTTTGTTTATGGTTCTGCTGCTAAAACACACTTACAAAAACTGGAGACAGTCCAATCCAAAGCTTTAAGATTATGTTGTGGAGCATTTAAAACATCCCCAGTTGCAGCAATACAGGTAGAAATGGGAGAATTACCTTTGAAATTAAGAAGACAGCAACTGCTGATGAATTACTGGGCGTTTCTTCAAGGTCACACTCTGGACAGACATCCAACAACTAAGGTAATCCTTCCTTGTTGGGAGAGTGAAAGAGACAGAACAAAGTGTTTAATATGGAGCGGTACACGTTTTGCTGATGAAATGGGATTAAATAACCTCCGTTTTGTTCCTGCCGTTCCATTATCAGTTACTCCACCATGGCATTTTCCTGCAGTCTCCATTGACTTATACTTCTTGGAAAACAGGAATAAGTACGAAGGAATAGCAAATGCCCAAATATTAGTGAACGATAGACTTGAAATGTTGTATCAGGATTGTGTTGTTATTTATACAGATGGTTCAAAAGATCCCAAAACAGGAAAAACAGGGTTTTCAGTGACAGGTCCTACACTAGCAATAGATATCAAAAGACGAACTCCAGATCACTTAGCAGTTTTTACAGTGGAAATGATGGCAGTGATAACAGCTTTACAGTGGATAGAGGACACCAGGTCTACTAAGGCCATCATCTGCTCTGACTCTCATTCAGTCCTGGCATCAATTCAGTCTTCTTTCTCACAAACGAGACAAGATATGTTAAATGAGATACTTGCAGCACTTTTTAGATTTAAAAGCAATAATATAGCCGTCACTTTTATGTGGGTTCCAGCACATCGGGGTGTCAATGGGAATGAAAGGGCAGACAAATTAGCAAAGGAGGCATTAGAACTAGATAATATCACGGTGATAGCACTCAGTAAAACAGAAACTAAATCTATAATCAAGAGACACATCTTGCAGGAATGGCAAAAGAAATGGGATGAAGAAAGGACAGGCAGACACTTACATTCAATCCAGGGGAAGGTGGGCACATTGAGACCAGCAGGGGACAGCGCGAGGAAAGAACAGGTCATCACTAGACTCAGAGTTGGACACACTGGCCT
This sequence comes from Melanotaenia boesemani, assembly GCF_017639745.1. Classification (NCBI taxonomy): domain Eukaryota; kingdom Metazoa; phylum Chordata; class Actinopteri; order Atheriniformes; family Melanotaeniidae; genus Melanotaenia; species Melanotaenia boesemani. The sequence continues at coordinate 6,697,402 of NC_055705.1, read as the reverse complement.
AAATAAAACATTAAACTTAATAGGCAAACACCCATCGGGTTTGTGTGAAACTTGTGGTGAAGAAGAGACAGTTCAACATGTGTTATGTCAGTGTCCAGAATATTCAGCAGAAAGAATTAAATTCCATGCAGGTTTAAAGAAAACTGGCATCACAGATCTCCAGCTCTCATCTATATTAAGGGGTGAGCCATGGAAGTACTTGTTATGTTTCCTAAAGGAAACAGGGTTAATTGCTTGAATCTAGTCTTTTTTTTTTTTTTTTTTTTTTTTGTCTTATCCTCTCAGACCCACACTCCAGCATAGTAGGTGGCAGTAATGCACCTGATTGGAAGGTGCCACCCGCCAAAACTCAAAAAGAAGAAGAAGAAGAAGAGCAGGGGAAAGCAGCAGATCAAGTGGTGCAGAAGTGAAGGAGGACTGAACAGAGACAAAGCTGCAGTACAGGCGGGATTGCAGGAGTCAGAGGAAGCTGCACGGACGACAGGCAGAGGACCAGAGAAGCTGCAGGATTGGCCCGGGTTTGAGGAGACTACTGCAACGCCTGTTACCAGCTAAGTAAAGGAAAGTGGAAGAGCTTGTGGATACTGTAGTGAGTTTTGGTGGATTTAGTGAGGGGGAGGAGGTGCAGCAGCACTGGGGCAGAGCTGTCAGTACCTCAGTGGCAGCACCTGATTGCCTGAGTGGCAGCACCTGGGAGTGAGGTGAGTCTTTAAAGAAAGCTCAGTCAGTGTGTGTGGGGTCTGGAGAGAGGAGCTTGGTGACTGCTATTGGGCCTGAGTTCAGCCAAGCAGACGGTCTGGTGCTCAGTGGATTTGGGGGGAGGGTGCCGATCGTAGCTGGTTAGGGCTGCTGGCGGCGAAGATAGTTAGGGGGCTATAGGGCAAGGCTGCGGTGTAGGCAGGGCAAGTTGGAGTTAGAGGGGCCATCTAGGAGCACGCTGTCCACTCTCCAGCTGTGGGAGAGGTTTTCCAGCCGCCATTGGAAACCTCACGGCGCTGGGGCGGTGTTCCAGACAGAGACTCGATCGTGCCGGACCAGTGCCAAAGCTCAGACCCTGGGGGAGGGTCTTGAGCCCCCGGAGAGCTAAGTGGCCTTTTAGAACATTTATTTGTGTTTATGAGTGTGTCATTGAGTGTTAGAGTTTTAATTACAGCCAGTGGGGAAACCTGTCCGGGGGGAATCCAGGGAAGCCAGCGTAGTCGGAAGGTTCGGTGCTGCCCGCGGCTTGTCTTAGAGACACTTGGGGTTGGGGAAGATCATGTTGGTTTGCAGTGTAATGCTTGCCGTGTGAGATGGCTTAAGCTCTTTAACTGCTGTGCTATTGCTGTGCCTTATGGGGGTGGTTTGGTTGCTCGGTTTTGGCTTCTTCTGTGACTCACGTGCATGAAATGCAAGTACTGGCGCGGCCCTGTGCTGGATGAAAGAACTGACTGATCCTGGCTCCTTTACAGGTTGAAACAGGCTGCCTAACGAGTTGTCATAAATAAAGTTGGTTACTTGTAATTATACTCACTCCCTCTGTGTTCTTTGCATCTAAAGGGACCCCTCAGCAAACAATTATTACACTGGTGGCAGCGGTGGGATTCCTGTTTTCTGGGGGAGAGTTATAGTAATTTTCTGATGATGTCTGAGGCAGAGGATCAATCAGCAGCAGTACATGGAAATGAAAGTTCTGTCCCATCCACTAGCGGACACAGTACTGGTGCTGACATGCGGTCGGCTGCACTGCGGCCGGCTCGGCCTGTGTTTATGCCAGAGACGTTCACAGGAGTTGGGCGTGAATGGTTTGATTGGTCAGAGCAATTTGAGTTGGCTGCAGAAGTGAATCAGTGGGAAGATGGACTCAAATTGAAGTTTATGTCTCTTTTGTTGGCTGGCCGGGCCAGAGATATGTATAGTGGTTTACCAGCAGCAGCAAAAAGTAACTATGCACTATTAAAATCTGCTTTGACTCGTTGTTTTGAGCCCTCTGATAGTGATGATTGGAGCAGAGCTAGTTTTACATCAAGGCGGCGGCAGCCCAATGAGAGTGCCAGGGAATTTGGGAATTCTCTGAGGAAGTTGGTAGCTCGAGCATACCCCACTGCTGATGAGATGACCCGGGATATGCTGGCAAGAGACCAGTTTATTTTACATGTTGCCACAGGGGAATGTCGGGTAAATTTGAGAGCCGCAAAACCTAAAACTTTAGAAGAGGCTATCAACTTGTCTGCAGAAATGGAGCTGTTAAGAAATTTGGAGCAAACTCATCTGGCTCCTGAGTCCAGAGTGATGGGAGTGTCTGTGACTAAATCTAGCAGCGATGTGCAGATGGAAATGATGTTGGGGATGGTGGAGGAGCTAAGGCAGGAGGTGCATGGCTTGCAATCTACTGTGAAAAGCTTGCAGCTAGCCCAAGCACCCGTAGCCCTGCCAAAGTCCGAGATCCCAGGGAGCAATCAAAGGGGGCTGCCTCGCGGTTCTAATAAGAGTAGGCTCCAGGATGCAGCTGGGGCTTGTTGGGAGTGTGGCTGCACCAGACACCGCAGACGAGATTGTCCCTATGTACAGGAAAACTAGAGGGGGCAGGTAAAGCAGGCCAACTGCCTGCCCTCAATCATGCAATTACATCTGTGGCCTCTGCTGGTAGATTGGGTGGAGCTGGGTATATCAAGGGGAAAGTAGGAGGAGTGGAAACTTTGCTATTGGTGGATAGTGGTGCAACTCTCTCAGTTATCCCAAAGAGTTTATGGCTTGAGATGACAAAGGGGGGGTCTGAGCTGACCGGATACTCGGGAGACGTTGCTGCTGCAAATGGTGGGGGGATGGTAATCCTGGGGAAGTGGCAGACAGTCTGTCAGCTTGATTCCTTGGCTTTGGTTGCAGAATTTTTGGTTGCTGATGTGCCCTCTCAAGAGATTCTCCTTGGGTTTGACTTTTTGTGTAAATATGGTGCATTGCTGGATTTTGGAAAAAAGGAATGCCGGGTAATAGGCAAGCTGCTCCCCCTCTTGGTACCTGCTGATATGGACGTACCTAAAACAGTGATAGTTCCCACTGATACAGTGATTCCGCCCCGGAGTGAAACCATCATTACTGGGAAAATGGAATCTGTTTTTGCACCTGGTAGAGTTGGGATGTTTGAGCCCTCAGGCTCTGTGGCTGATCACTGTAATGTTATGGTGGCCAGAGTCATCTGTAGAACTGATCAGGGCTCAGTGCCAGTCCGTGTGATTAATGTGACCAATGAGGCCCTCACCTTAAAGGAAGGAGTGAAATTAGGTATGTTGCACACGGATATTGAAGTTGCAAATAAAGCTGAACACTTGGGTGAAAGGGACAGTTCTAGGGCTCCATTGGAGTCTTGGACGGTGGACTCCTTAATGAGCCACTTGGGGCTCCACCAGAAAGGGTTTGAGGTGCAGGAGCTGGCTGCTGCTCGGGATCTGTTGCGACGTAATTTGTCAGTTTTCAGCGCAGGTGATCATGACTTGGGGAGAACTCACCTTATCTTACATCAGATTGACACTGGTAACGCGAAACCTGTTAGGTTGCCTCCTCGGCGGGTTCCCCTCCATTTGCAGCAGGAGGTGGCAGAACATCTTAAACAGATGGTAGACCATGACATTGTACAGCCATCTCAAAGCCCTTGGGCAGCCCCAGTTGTGCTGGTCCGTAAGCGGGATTGGGGTCTTCGCTTTTGCATTGACTATCGCAAACTGAATGAAGTGACTCAAAAAGATGCTTACCCTCTTCCGCGTATAGATGATGCTTTGGACTGCTTGAGTAAAGCACGCTGGTTTTCTACGCTTGACTTGGCGAGTGGTTACTGGCAGGTCGAGGTAGACCCACAAGACAAACAAAAGACTGCCTTTATAACACGGCAAGGACTTTTTGAGTTTAATGTGTTGAGCTTCGGGTTGTGCAATAGTCCCGGCACATTCCAGAGGTTAATGGATCTGGTGTTAGCTGACCTGCAGTGGACAACCTGTTTAGTTTATCTAGATGACATCATTGTCTTTGGTCGCACATTTCAGGAACATTTGTCTCGGTTGGATGAGGTGCTGACCAAGTTACGACAGGCCAACCTAAAGGTGAAACCGGCAAAGTGCAATTTATTTTCACCGCAGGTGCAGTACTTGGGGCATGTGATTTCAGCCCAAGGTGTCGGAGCAGATCCAGCAAAAGTGGAGGCAGTGCGGCAATGGCCGGTGCCGAGGAATCAGACAGAGGTTAAAAGTTTTGTGGGACTGGCCTCCTATTATAGGAGATTCGTGAAGGGATTTGCTGAGATTGCTCGTCCCTTACATCAGCTAACCGAAAAGGGGAGGCGATTTAAATGGACTGATGAGTGTCAGTCAGCCTTTGAGAAGCTTAAGGCAAGTTTGATGTCAGCCCCTGTTCTGGCATATCCGGATCCACAGAAGACATTTATTCTGGACACAGATGCCAGTGATGCTGGCATCGGTGCAGTGTTGTCACAGGAGGAGGCAGGATATGAGAGGGTCATAGCCTATGCCAGCCGGGCTCTGACCAAACAGGAGAGAAAGTATGCCACAACAAAAAAGGAATTACTGAGTATGGTCACCTTCACAAAACACTTTAAACATTATTTGCTTGGGAAAGAGTTTGTGATGAGGACAGACCATGGGTCCTTGCGATGGTTACATAATTTCCAAGGGTTGGAGGGGCAGCTGGCCAGATGGATAGAGCAGCTGGCCAACTTTCAGTATAAAATTGTGCACCGCCCAGGCAGAGTCCATTCTAATGCTGATGCACTCTCTAGGCTTCCAGCATTTCTTTCAAATGAGAGCATGCCCCCTAAGCAAGGGGAGGTGGCGGCTTCCCCAGTAACTCATCCTATATGTGCTGCGCTGTCTGGAGTGTCCCGGAAACGATGTGGCTCAGAGGATATGGACGAGCTGAGAGAGGCTCAGAGAGGAGATGATGAGGTTAAACAAATAATCTCTCTGATGGAGGAAAAGATATATGGGCTGAACAGAGAACCACCGGATGAGCTCAAAAAGTTTGCACCAGTGTGGAGTCAGTTGCAGATGCAGGAGGGTAGACTGGTTAGAATACCTTCAGCTAATTCTGATGCAGCCAAACAGATACAGGTAGTGCTCCCAAGTTCCCTAGTCCCTAAGGTGTTGGAACAGCTACACAATTCTGTGACAGCTGGCCATTTGGGTATACAGAAGATGCAGGCTAAAGTTAAAGATCGCTTCTATTGGCCTGGCTGGTTTGAGGATGTGAGACGTTGGTGTCGGGAGTGTGAAGATTGTGGGTCCCGTAAGTCGGTGGGACCACAGCCCTGCGCCCCCCTTCAGTTAACATCAGCTTCAAGGCCCTTTGAGCGGGTGGCGCTGGATATCTTGGGGCCGTTGCCAGAAACCGCAGGCCATAATAAGTACATCTTGGTGATTGGGGATTATTTCTCCAAATGGACAGAGGCATTTGCTATCCCAAACCAGGAGGCACAGACTGTGGCTAAGGTTTTGGTGGAAGGTTGGGTCTGTCGACTGGGAACCCCTCGCACCGTTCATACAGATCAAGGGCGAAATTTTGAGTCCACCTTGTTTAAGGAGATGTGCCAGTTGCTGAATATTCAGAAGACCCGAACGTCGCCTTACCACCCACAGTCTGATGGGATGGTTGAAAGGTTTAACCGCACCCTGCTTTCCATGCTCTCCCTATTTGTTGAGGAAAACCAGAGGAACTGGGATTCACTTTTGCCTTATGTGATGCTGGCATATAGGAGCAGTGTTCATTCCAGTACGGGATTTACACCTTTTAAAGAAGGGTTTGGGCAGGAGATGTGCTTCCCCTGGACATCATGTTAGATGTAGGGGAAAGGGGATGTGCTTCAACAGTAACAGACTATGTGTCTCGGTTGCGGGACACACTGTCAACAGTGGTGGGGGCAGTGAGAAAGCATCAGACCAAGGCATCGGGGAGGCAGAAAGAGGCGTTTGATGTTAGGGCTCAATGCCAGTATTATGCTGAGGGAGAGCTGGTGTGGGTCCGTTCTAAGGCCAGACGTAGGGGTATCTGTCCTAAATTGCAGAGGCGGTTCAGAGGCCCCTACAAAGTGGTGGAAAGATTAACTGATGTCTTGTATCGGCTGGAGCTGGTTGAGGGTGGGACTGAGATGACTGTGCATTTTAATCGACTTAAACCATGTCTTTCTTCCGTACCAGAGACTGCCAAGCCAATGGAGCAGGCAGCGCCAAGAGAAAAGAGGCTAACCCGTCAGCCGGATGCAAGTAGCCACACCAATTGGGTTCCATGGTGTGCAGCAGAGCCAATGGTCACATCGGGAGAGGAGAGGAATCCATCCGCGAGTGTGCCACCCCATCGGGTGTGGGATGATGACTCTGAGGAGGAAGTGCTAGCAGCTGTAGAGGGAGAGGTGGCGAGTGGCCAGCAGCCTCCAGAAACAGCATCAGCAGAGGTGCCTCGGCCCAACCAAGAAGAAAGGGGAGGTGACACAGTGGAACAAAGGAAACTCCAAAGCCCGCGGCCTCAGCGGCCTCAGCGGCAAAGGAGGCCACCGGTGTGGTCAAGAGATGCTGCAGAGGGAGAGGTGGCGAGTGGCCAGCAGCCTCCAGAAACAGCATCAGCAGAGGTGCCTCGGCCCAACCAAGAAGAAAGGGGAGGTGACACAGTGGAACAAGGGAGACTCCAAAACCCGCGGCCTCAGCGGCAAAGGAGGCCACTGGTGTGGGCAAGGGATTACGAGATTTCTTTACTCGGGGACGAGTCAACCGTAAGGCAGGGGAGAGTGTAGTGAGTTTTGGTGGATTTAGTGAGGTGGAGGAGGTGCAGCAGCACTGGGGCAGAGCTGTCAGTACCTCAGTGGCAGCACCTGATTGCCTGAGTGGCAGCACCTGGGAGTGAGGTGAGTCTTTAAAGAAAGCTCAGTCAGTGTGTGTGGGGTCTGGAGAGAGGAGCTTGGTGACTGCTATTGGGCCTGAGTTCAGCCAAGCAGACGGTCTGGTGCTCAGTGGATTTGGGGGGAGGGTGCCGATTGTAGCTGGTTAGGGCTGCCGGCGGCGAAGATAGTTAGGGGGCTATAGGGCAAGGCTGTGGTGTAGGCAGGGCAAGTGGGAGTTAGAGGGGCCATCTAGGAGCACGCTGTCCACTCTCCAGCTGTGGGAGAGGTTTTCCAGCCGCCATTGGAAACCTCACGGCGCTGGGGCGGTGTTCCAGACAGAGACTCGATCGTGCCGGACCAGTGCCAAAGCTCAGACCCTGGGGGAGGGTCTTGAGCCCCCGGAGAGCTAAGTGGCCTTTTAGAACATTTATTTGTGTGTATGAGTGTGTGATTGAGTGTTAGAGTTTTAATTACAGCCAGTGGGGAAACCTGTCCGGGGGGAATCCAGGGAAGCCAGCGTAGTCGGAAGGTTCGGTGCTGCCCGCGGCTTGTCTTAGAGACACTTGGGGTTGGGGAAGATCATGTTGGTTTGCAGTGTAATGCTTGCCGTGTGAGATGGCTTAAGCTCTTTAACTGCTGTGCTATTGCTGTGCCTTATGGGGGTGGTTTGGTTGCTCAGTTTTGGCTTCTTCTGTGACTCACGTGCATGAAATGCAAGTACTGGCGCGGCCCTGTGCTGGATGAAAGAACTGACTGATCCTGGCTCCTTTACAGGTTGAAACAGGCTGCCTAATGAGTTGTCATAAATAAAGTTGGTTACTTGTAATTATACTCACTCCCTCTGTGTTCTTTGCATCTAAAGGGACCCCTCAGCAAACAATTATTACAATACCATAGGCGTGCAACCTCTTTCTTCCTCCTAGAAAACTGCACCAATTAAGTTACGCTTTCTTCTCCCCTTCCCACAGCAGCGTGTCGAGGATATCCAGCCGACAGGGTGATGACCACAGACCCAGGCCAGCTGGTCGAACTGGACTGTCTCCACTGAGGAACATTAGGAGCATGCTGGGACATTTTCTGGATGCTTGCTAGTTTTAGATCAAGGACAGAGGTTTTTTTTTTTAGTATTTTAGTTCCCTGCCTCCACTTCTTTGGAGTTGGTTTTCTATTTAAAGAGAAGCAATTTTATTGTTAATAAAATTGTAAACCCCGCTCTGTATACTCCTCCTTCCACAGTGGAAATCCTTTTTGCTGGTATTTAGAAGAACCCTCACACTATTGTGTGACACTTATCCACTTTTAAAAGCAAGCTAAAGACTCAGTTGTTTAAGGAGCTTTTCCACACTTAACTCTTCTACTTAGAATGAGTTAGAAAGATTAGTCCAGCGTTTTGGTTCAACAAAGTACTGAATAAGCTGTGTCCACTTATGCCCACAATGATATTGTGGGATGAAATCATGCACTTATGCCCAAGTTGATATTGGTTGATGAATTCATGATCTTGTATTTCAACAAAAAATAAATAAAAAATAAAGTAGCACTGCCTCTAGCACTACATGACAGCACCTTGGTCCAACTGGACTCACAGCAGTCGGACTACCACTTAATTATGTCCCATCTTGTTTGAATTCTTGCTTGTGTTGTTCTTACTCTCAAGTGTAAGTCGCTTTGGATTAAAGTGTCTGCTAAATGACTGTAGAACAGAATAGTACATTTGATCCAGACAATTTTCTGCCATACCATCTTCCTGGTTTTGTTATTGGCTACCATCTCTCCAGGATCTGGTGATGTTTTATTCTTCGTACAGATCAATCAGCAGTGTTTGATCTGCTGATGAGGAGACTCTCATTCTGTGTCCTTTGCTTAAACAACTTTTCCCTTCATCCATTCATTTGGACTTGTTAGACATCCCAGGTGTGTGCACTGAGTTTATGCAGGTCTGTCTTGAGTCAGTCTGGATGAAATCAGGCTGAACTGTGTTCCTAGAACAACGTGATGCATCAGTATAAGATGGTGCTGGTTTGACTTTTTCAGGCGTTTCTTGAGCGACTTTCCTGAAATACCCCCATGAACAGGAAGCAGAAACCTGACAGAGGCATACTGTAAACAACTCATTTATTTGTAGAACTTGGCTTCCACCAACAGTGTGTGAATGAATAACGGACAAACAATGTAAAGCACTTTGGGTGCCTTGATAAAGCACTAAATAAATCTAATCCATTAATAATTCTCTGTTATGACTAACAAAGTACATAGTTATATACAGTACTATTTAATTCAAACACAAATATGTTGCGACCATCACCTCACAGTTGATACAGAACAGCAGCAGAACAGTTTCTCTTCAGAGGGAGGTCATCTTTCTATGACTAAAATTCATAACTTTACTAAACATTTACAAGAAGTGGCTGCAAAGCCCCCTACCGTTTTCCAAAAGTTTACAGATAGGCACAATATCATTTTACTTTACCTCACAGGTCTTCTTAGTGATACCTTTGTTGATGAAGTTTTCATCCAACAGTACACATTACAGTTTTTCCACAACATTTGGTATAATTTTTTATTAGCCTGAATGAACGAAAGCTGCACCATCCTCCATCCTCCTACGCTGGTGCCTTTTTAAAGCACCAGATTCAGTAAAAGCTGCTCCACACTGGTCACACTTGTACAGTTTCTCTCCAGTATGAATACGATGGTGACTTTTTAAAGCACCAGATATAGTGAAAGCTGCCCCACACTGATCACACTTGTACGGTTTCTCTCCAGTGTGAATACGTTGGTGTTTTTTTAAATCACCTGAATAACTGAAAGCTGCCCCACACTGGTACGGTTTCTCTCCAGTGTGAATACGTTGGTGACTTCTTAAAGCACCAGATATAGTGAAAGTTGCTCCACACTGATCACACTTGTACGGTTTCTCTCCAGTGTGAATACGATTGTGACTTTGTAAACTACCTGATTGACTGAAAGCTGTCCCACACTGGTCACACTTGTACGGTTTCTCTCCAGTGTGAATACGGTTGTGACTTTGTAAACTACCTGATTGACTGAAAGCTGCCCCACACTGGTCACACTTGTACGGTTTCTCCCCAGTATGAATGCGTTGGTGTTTTTTTAAAGCACCTGAATAACTGAAAGCTGCTCCACACTGGGCACACTTGAATGGTTTCTCTCCAGTGTGAATACGATTGTGACCTTTTAAAGCACCCGAATAACTGAAAGCTGCTCCACACTGGTCACACTTGTACGGTTTCTCTCCAGTGTGAATACGATGGTGACTTTTTAAATGGCCTGAATGACTAAAAGCTGCTCCACACTGATCACACTTGTACGGTTTCTCTCCAGTGTGAATACGGTTGTGAGCTTTTAAAGCATTAGATTGAGTGAAAGCTGCTCCACACTGATCACAGGTGTACGGTTTCTCTCCAACGTGAATCTTCTGACATCTCTTTGGTTGTGATGCACCAGTGAAGATTTTCTTACAGCCTCGACCACCTTGATGTTTAGGTCTCCTTTGGCCTCCATGCTTCTGTAATGAGCAGAAAGAAAACATTTACATTTTATCCAAACTTTAAGTATTATGGACAAGTATTATTCAATCTCAAACATCTGGTAGGTACCACAAACTGATTCTTATTTACAGCTGGATCACTGCAGACACAGCAGCAGGAGGTCATGTAATTCCTTGTTCTGTGGTTAGCTGTTGTAGTCTGTGCTCACAACCCAGAAGCTTCTTTATTCTCAGTGAGGTGTCAGTCTAGAGCTGAGGATGTTGTCTGGACCAGTCAGGTCCAGGTAAAATGATTTGAATGAATGAAGTGACAAGAACCTTAAAAATACTGATAAGTAGAGAAATGTCCTTGTTTTCATACTCAAATATTGTACTGTTCTCTCTACAAACTCTGTCCTCAGACACTCTCATACAGTGATGCTCTCATACACTATACTGAAATGCTCTTATACACAATACTGAAACTGCCTCATACACCATACTGAAATGGTCTCACACACTATACTGAAAGTGCCTCATACACTGTAATGAAATGCTTTTATATACTGTACTGAAATGCTCTCATATATTATACTGAAATGCTCTTATATACTATACTGACATGCTCTTATACACAATACTGAAATCAATCACACAGTTTAGTAAAATTTCTGAAATCACATTTAACTAGTATGTATGAAAGGAATTCTACTAGTGTGTGTGAGAGATGGCACTTGAAAAGGAAGTCTTTTCAGTTGAAATGGAAGTCACATAGTAAAAAAAAAACAGGACCGCATTTTCAAAACAAACAGATAAAGAAGAATTTGGAGAACACAGTGACAGCTGTTTTGCAAAGACTTGTGCTGTATTAATATCTGTTCAGTCTCCTGGAAGTAAACTAAGTGAAGCAGCTGGCATCTCCAATACCATTCTGGCCTCAACAGAGACTATTAAGGGTTAAGGTGACATCAGCCTGACAACCGACAGTAATAAATCTGAATGAGGACATGCTAACTAGCCACCTAGCATATCTCGGCCATTAGGATATACAGTACTGTAAAACGAAGACCTGGACAGCATTGTGAGTCAAATGCAGGTGAAGAGTATGTTGTCCAGTGCTGTCCAGGTTTTCCTTTGACAGCACTATCTTAATAGCCGAATAGAATATTTTTCTTACAGAAAAAGTTTTTACGGATAGCTACTTTTTCCAAATCTGATACACCAAGTGCACCTTTGTTCAATAAATTACGAATCTTGAATATTTTTGATATAAACACACTTCTTACTTGTACATTTGTGTTCAGAACTCAATATGATTCCAATTGGCCTTCTTATATTAAAAGTTATTTTCAAAACAACACTCAAATTCATAATTATCCTACTAGACAAGCTACAAATTTACATCTTCCTTTATATAAAACCTTGCGTGATCAATTCTCAATTAGATTCCATGGTGCTAAACTTTGGAATACTAATATTGATCTTGTGGAACCCTTTGTATCACTGACTATGTATAAAAGCAGACTAAAAAATAAGCTGATGGCGAGATATTAATGCTTTAAAATGTGAACTGTGAAGATTATTATGTTCTACATTGATGCTGTTTTATATTTATACACATGATTGTACTAATAATATGAATTGACTGGGCGTGGTTTTTTTTATAAGCCCATTTGGGCTTCCACCACTTCCATGCACATGAATTTGTACGTTTGACTTGTATTTTTGAATTCTTTTATTATACAGTCTTTTATTATGTGCTAAATAAATAAATAAAAAATAAATAAATAAAATAAATAGCCGAGTTATGCTAGTTGGAGATTTCAAGAGGAGATTTCAGTATAATGTATAGGAGCATTTCAGTATAGTGTATAAGAGCATTTCAGTATAGTGTATAAGAGCATTTCTGTATAATATGGGAGCATATCGGTATAGTGAGAGGGTAATTCTGAATAATGTCTCAAACGGCCCCTCTTAGCTATCACCCTCCTCCTCTTCATCTGCTTCCATGCTTCTCGCTCTATGTGCTCTAGAACAGATGAAAGTAACGGGACTGCGCATGCGTGTTTCACCTAAATTTGATTGCGCTATTTCAGTTTCGTATCATCTCCAAACATTACACCGGTATCACCGTGAAAGGTATGATATGGCCCAGCCCTAATACCAATAGATTTTCTGACACCAGTAGAAAATTTAATCTTATACCACATGATCACACTTTAATGATACTTTTTTAACTGCACCTCAACTCACACAGCACAGGAAAACTCAGCTGAGCGAGTGAACAAGGAAACATGTAAGATATATTTAACTTACATGCATGTAAGATAAAACTAACTTCAGCTGCTGCATTCTGGATCATCTACAGAGGTTTAACTGAGCATGCAGGCAGGCCTGCCAGTAAGGAGCTGCAGAAATCAATGCGTTGCATGACCAGAGCCTGGACCAGGAGCTGTGCCGTGTGTTCTGTCAGGTAGGGTCTGATCCTCCAGATGTTGTAAAGAGCAAATCATTAAGACTGGGCAATCGATGCAACATGGACCATAAAGGTTGTCTACCATGACACCAAGATTCCTGGTAGAAGACATAGGCACAAGTGTGATTGAGTCGAGCTGCACACTTATCTGTGGCGGTAAGAAAGGACAGGCTGGGCAGCTAATAAGCTCAGTCTTGGACAGATTTAGCTAAAGGTGGCAATCTTCTATCCATGCGGAGATATCAGCAAAGCATATTGATATTCGCATTGAGACAATTGTATCATCAGGTGGGAAGGGAAGGAAAAGCTGAGTATCATCTGCATAGCAATGGTAGGAGAAGCCATGAGAGTTAATGACCGCACTGAATGAGGAGGTGTACAGTGAAAAAAGAAGAGGGCCAAGCACTGAGCCACCCCTGAGGCACCCCATTTGTCAGTCAATGCGATCTGGGCACTTCCCCTAACCAAGATCAATCAGTGATTGGCTGATATAACAGACAATAGTTACCTTCCCTTCCACTGATCTGTAAAGTCAAATATAACAGTTTCAGTAGAGTAAAAGCCCCAATAAGTTATAAATCATCTTGCTTTATTCTATTTAGTCTAGAAGTGGCTGCAGCACAAAGCTGGAGGAAAAAAAAAGACACCAGCAACACATGAGGCAAAGTCTGCTGCAGCAGAAGAAGAGACCTGATCTGCTCTGGCTGGACATCTCAATAGCTGTTTTAACATTATAGTAAATAGTGTAGATTGTCATGACAACGACTATTCACATGCTTCTTCACACACGTAGTTGATACGACTGCGGTCTTGGCAAGAATATTTGTCTGTTTTCCCTCCGTAAACTGCTGGAGCTCTTCTGTGAGCTGCTGCAGAAACCGCTTTGAGCTGTGTTTCAGTGAACTTCTTGATGATGTGGATGTGAAAACTTCCACATCATCTGATCCACAACGACGGGAAACTGAAATAGAACAATGCAAAATCCTGTGTGGTCAAAATAACCAGATGTGGCCAAAACAGGTAGAAATATTCATACTTACTCTGTGCTTTATGTTTCAAAAAAGCAGAAATAGTTTGAATTAAAATTCATTTCTGATCCATCCATCCATTTTCTATACCGCTTAGTCCAGTTCAGGGTTGAGGGGAAGCTGGAGCCTCCCAGCAACTAGCAGGTGAGAGGCAGGTACACCTGGACAGGTCACCAGTCCACCACAGGCCCACTTTCTGATTCATGATGTCCCTTTATTGTTAATGCACTGAATGAAGTAATTCAGTAATAATTATAAAACAGCCCTTTCCCCCTTTTTCCAGGTTGGATACAGTAAGTTTTATATATCTTCCATGTTTCCTTGTTCACTTGTTGCGTGGGTTGAGGCGCAGTTTAAAAAGTACCAGAAAAGTGTGATCATGTGACGTCACATTTTCTACCAGTATTGTTGTGAACGATGTGATATTACACACCCCTACTGGTTCCTTTACTTTGCTTCTATATCATTTATGATGTTGGCACCAGAAGAGAGAAACTAAAAGACCTATAAAAGCTGTTCATGTGATTTTTACACATTTATAGAGTGGTGAAAGTAATTAATGCATGATAATGGTGATAATTGTGAAATCTATATTATTTCTTTAAAACAGATTTTTTGGTAGGATTATAACAGAGACAAGTGTGTCACATGAGCATTTTCCTTCTTGGAGGGAATCTAGTAACAAAATACTTTAAAAAGACAAAAGTCGTTAAAGACATAAAACATAACTTACAGATTATCTCAGAGACGTCGCCCCTAACAACGTTTAATCCAGCATCCATCCTGCATCCTACGTGTACTGTGAGATCTCTCCAGCCAGTAAAAGACGGTCTTATCTGGACTCTTGTCTTACATCTCGCTCTGTCCCTTTCTCTCTTAAGGAGAATATGGAGATAATTTGTATGTTCAGCCTCATATCTGAGAGTAAAAACAGGTCTGAGATGAAGAAGAACACATTTCCACACAAGCAGAGACTTTCTGAGTTTCAGTAGAGCTGGATCCTCCTGACTACACTCTATTTCACCACGGAAACAGAAAAATAACAGCATGCAGGTCACTTCACTTGTTGTTTGAGGCTTGTTGTTCCCTCACTGAGGTTTGCTTGAGTCTGGACCAACTTTTAAACTATTGATTTCTAATAAGTGAGAAGAGCTGCTGAAACATTAAAACAATCATAGTGTCGCCTAAACTCTCATTTCCTCCAACATCAGCTTCATCATCATTTAACAAAGTTCTAATGCATGAACGTCATGACGTTGATGACACAGATACTGGAAAGAAGTGACGTCCAATAACACGCTGGAGAAGTTTAGAACCGAACTACCATCCAGATCACCTGGAAGGACTTTTACTCTCTTTGGCTCCGTTTACTTGATATGAAATATAACAGTATTTAATACATTTAGTCCATGTTTCCACTGCAAATAAGAAGCTGTTTCTGGATGTTTCTGATCCAAAACGTGGCCTCCATAAAGGGAAAATATGATCTGAATGTCTTTGCATTGATAGCAGAAAGTTCCATCCCATCATACTGTAAATACAGTCGGTCATATCGTCTCTCTTTGAAGCCCAATCTATGTTCAAACATCAGCTTTTTATTTACACGCAGGCTGGATCATGTTTCATTACTCTAGTAAATATCATCCCTTTTTCCCTCCAAGAAAGTTGCTCTGACATCATTTCTGTCCCTTCTCCAGGTGATATTTAGCAGAAACGTCACGTCATCTTTTCTGACTCTTGTACATGTGCAGAGGTTTGGACTTTCTTTACTGAAGTGAAGCAGGGATGAGTTTCCACGTTGTCCACATAAAAACATGCATGTTAGCTTCATTGATGTCTCTGAACTCTCCATTGGAGTGAGTGAGAGCTTGTTTGTCTCTGTGTTGGTCCTGTGATGGACTGGTGACCTGTCCAGGGTGGAAACTGCCTCTCAGCTGGTAGCAGCAGGGATCGCCTCCACCCCCCCACCACCCTGTGTTGGACTAAGCAGGGACAGCAAATGAATGAATGGATGGAAGTGAAGCAGAGACACGTGCTGTGGTCGATGTTTATGGCTGGATTTTTACTTTATCAAAACCAGGATCCCCTTTCTAGAAAGACCAGTGTGTTAAAACTGGAACTGTTTCATTTTACACACAGATCATGTTTCATTTCTCTAGTAAATATGAGGACGTTTCTTCTTTATTTACTAAAGTTTTATGGGGAAACAGATTCTGGCTGAAGGGAAAATACAGTCGACCAGAATCTGAATCCACAAACAAGTTTAGTAGAGAAAAATTAAATCTCCTCATATTTACTAGAATAACCACAGATGAGCTGACATGTGTGTAAACATGAGAAATAAATAAAAACACTTACGTTTAAACTGAAACTCTGTATTATAGTTAGGGGATACTATATCTGGCAAAGGGAAAATACTACCAGAAAAATCTACTATTGAAATCCCGTGTAAAGACAGAAACCTGTAAATCTTTACTAGAATAATGAAACATGATCTGAAATATGAACAAAACTAAAGTTGATGTTAGAAAATACTCTGTGTGTTAAAGAAAAGGACTAAACATTTAGTCCAATATAGAAAAAAATTTAAAACCTTTAGTTTCAATAAAATGCGTGAACATACAGTATGTAGAAAACAGCAGCAAATAACTGTTACTGACACAGTTTCATGTGAGGAATCTCCAGCCTCAGATATGCCAGAGGCCAGCGTGGAGGAGGTGCTGGGAGCAGGTTGAACCTCCATATCCAGCACTGTGGCTCGTCTGTGAGGTCAGAAAAGCCCTCATCTTCCTCATCAAGCACCACATCGTGCTCCTCAACCAACCGGGCGGTCTCCTCTGAGTCAGGGTTCATGTCCTGCAGTTCCTGACCAGTCTGCTGGAACAGATACTGCACTCCTACGAGTTCGCCTGAGACAAGACCAAATAAATAAACACCATGCAGACTGGAATGAGTAAAAACCAGTCGGCTGGAAGAATCATGAAATACATACACAGTAACAAAAGGCTAAATATTGTTTTCACTAAGCAACACAGTTTCACAGGTATACAGTACAACACAAGAGTTTTCAGAGAGATGCAGCCTCATGCTTTTCCTTTGTCCTGGTAACACTGATGTAATTCTGACCTGTGTAACATGAGGACGGACAGAACTCTGGCGCCACCTTTCTGCCAAACAGCTTCTTGTAGGTTTGGTTGACAGAATGCAGCAAATCACCAGAGTAGCAGCACAAAGGAGACTTCTCAGTTGCCATGGCAGCAACACCTGGTCCTGGTTCCACCTGTGTAGCCCTTCCAACAGGTAAACCTGAACATTCAGGCTGTTGGCACTGCTCCCTAGAAGTACATTGAAACGTAACATGAAATATCAAACTGAAACATTATTGGCGTACACAACACATGAACCACATCACATACACAACCACACGTCAATAACACACACGTTCTGGTTTCAGTTCTCTCAACACAAACCTGGTTTGAAGCGGTTTAGCTGCAGATGAAAAGACTCCAAGGAAGTTGAGCCTCTGGTTCACCTAAACACCGGCAGACACACACCTCCCTTGGTCAGCTCCCAGTTTTAGTGTAGAGAGAAACACCTGGTGGATCTTGGATGCTCTTCACATGCTTCTTCTGGACCCGCCAGATGTGCTCCATCCTCTCCCGATCAAACAGAGGAACACCAAGGGAGTTTGGGGGTCTAGAGCCTGAACAAAGTTTTATCATCGGATGTTTTAATCTGTAGGAAAAGACTTTAATGCTGTACAGAGAATGAAGTGTAGAACTACAGATGCTCTGGCTGAAAAGGTCATCACTCACTGAGATGCAGTGCTGACCGGAGAACCAGTAATCTCCCACCTTCCATGACTTGTTTCTGTAAAACAGAGTCTAAGTAACTTGTTTTAACAACCCACTTTTAAACAGTTGACGTGTGATTGCAGTTTACCTGAGACACTTTCCTGGCCATGGCGGCATTCGGCTCTGCAGCTGCAACATGTGAACCACCAAGTCTTGGTTTGGTAAACTGAAAGGTAAGAACTGTGTAATGAGAGGCCGTTTACTGAACTAAATATATTTATCTGTAGCCAAGTGAACTAATATTAAACATGTGTCATTGTGAAACGGAGCTTATTATGTTTTAAACTGTTTACCTGTTCACATTCGTTCTGCTTGTAAAGCTGGTATTGTGATAACTGTGTGGGGTATTTCAGTGACGCTGGCCCTTTAAGAGCAGCTCCAGACTAGAGCACGCAGGCTCGTAGGTTTCCGTCACACCGCGTGCTGCCAGCAGGAGTACTGGAGTAGTGATGTACGATGCCACTCGCTTTCTTTCTGATCCGATACCAACTAAAATACAAGCCAGTATCGGCGATACCGATCTGATACTGATCTGATACTTTGTCCAGAAACTTCATGTGTTTGGAAAATCACTTTGAAAGCAGCTCCGCTGAGGAGAAAGGAAGTGGTGGTAACATTTTCATAGAATACTTAGTGAATCAAACTTAAATTACCAGTAAAATTGATAAATAAATACATAAATACCACAATAACTGCATGTTTGTCAACACCTACATATTAAAATATTTAGTTTAGTCAGGCTGGGAGGCGGCGCAGACAGGAAACAGCTCTCTGGAGGGCAGCCAGGAGGCCGCGACCACAGGAGCTGGATAGTCCAGCAGGATCCACCCAAAGACAGGCCCTGGAGTTAAAGGCGGAGGAGAGTGTCCCCCTCTTGTTGCAGGAACCAGAGGCGAAGAAGGAGCCTTCCTTCTGCTGCTACACCTGTACAGAAACACAACAAAGAATTTCTTACAGCTTTTACAAGTAAACTAAGCTGACAATCATCAGGAGTTCCTAAAAAAATAACCCAGACAGCAACAAGATGTATCACATCAACAACCAAAGCACCAAAGACATACACATAAATAATATTAAAAAAAACCCTAAACAAAAGTATTTCTTAGTGTATAAACACACTGGACAACTCAGTGACTGTCAGCATGAAGAGGATGAGGAATGAGGAGCGATCAGAGATGAGTGTGATCCTGCAAACGCGATCACGCC
The DNA here is from genome assembly GCF_017639745.1 of Melanotaenia boesemani. Taxonomy (NCBI): domain Eukaryota; kingdom Metazoa; phylum Chordata; class Actinopteri; order Atheriniformes; family Melanotaeniidae; genus Melanotaenia; species Melanotaenia boesemani. The sequence goes on along the minus strand of NC_055705.1, from coordinate 6,678,492 downwards.
TCCACGGAGACTAGAGGCAAACTAGGGCGGCCTAGAGATCGGGGTGATCGTTGGTAATCCTGGAGCACGAACCCAAGCCACCCCACCACAAAGACTACCCTGGACCCACCCCAAGGGCGCCAGAGCAAAGCCCCAGCCAGAGCCCCCCGGGGTCACAGGGTACAGGCCCCGGTGGGCCAAGATCGGCAGCTGCCGACCCCGCCAGACACCAGCCATCCAGGGTGGCCAGAATGAAGGGCCCAGGGCTTCCAAACCCCAGAGGCAGCCCCTCCTTCACCCACTCCCACCCTCCCTCCTCCACCCAACCTGTTACCCACATCTATCCACCCTGTAACCCCTACTGGGTCACCCCTCACTCAGCTGCCCTGTTTGTGGGCAGAGGGCTTCCACCTGAAGACCATGGGTGGATATCAGAAGCCTTGTTTAAGATTGGGGGTAAAGGGAAAACTGGAGCTCCAGGACAACCTGAAGCTGTGGTACTACCCACCTCAGCCGAGTCTCTACCACCAGGAGCCTTCACCAGACCGTGTTTTCACCCATCCACTACTCGTCTGGATGCTCTATAAGTTGTGGAAGGTTAAGGTGGTCTGCCCCAATCCTTCTTGTGGTGGCATCAGCTGGGTAAAACTCAGTTAAGGAACTCCTTAAATCATCTGAACATGGATTCAGCACAAGGGAGGATTAAAAACAATTAAGATTATCACTAAGTAACACAAACCTCACCAGTCTGATGCTCATTTCAGAGCTTGACCCTCCCCAAGACCAGTTTGATTTTACTGGAACTCTTATCAGATGGAGAGAGATTAAGTAGAAGAGACAGAGGAAACAATAGAGCACGGAGGGAAATGACTTATTACACTGATGCCGCTCAAACAGTCAACAAATTACAGCAATGAATCTAGTTTTTATATCTAGTCGGTAAAGACTGATATGTTAAGAACATGGAGACGAGACCAGAGAGTTATCTGAGATGACGACTAAGAAAAGAGAGACTGCAATGAAATCTGCACGTTAATCTGAGGTACGAGTAGGAGACCTGCAGTAAAACTCACTGGTAAGACCCCCCAAAGAGAACAAATCCCTCCTATATGATGCATGTAAGGGGGAAACCCCCCCATTTTGAAAAATGAATTTCAGGCCCTGAAATTAACGGACTCTGGCAGAGGCTGAATGAAGAGGACCAGCAGCGGGTTGTTTATGCAGCTGCATCAAGAGACTTTTAAGTGGACGCGTCCAAGTTTCATTTCATTTCAGGATTCATTTAAATTTGTGAGACTTTTTCTTCAGATCAAATCTTTCATGATGACAGGCTTTAATATTTAAGACAATTTAATAATATTTAACATAAAGCTGGTCAAAATCTCATAAATAACATCACATCATAATGATATTTATAAACAAAATTAACATTTTTTACATTTGTTATGCAATTAAAATGTGATTAATTGAGATTAATTAATTACATACATATGTATATAATATACAAAGTTTCCATCACTCTGACTTTAGGTTGTGTTATTGTGGTTGTTTTGAATAAAACAAAGTACTACATCAAAAACTGATCTCAGCTGCAGGAATTGAGGCCGTGTTGTTCAAATAAGAAAACTTTATTGTCACAATTAATTTTCTAATAAATGTTACAAAGAGACTGAAACTAACTCAGCAGTTAGTGATAATCTACCCTGATCCATCATCCACTCAGGTCAATAATCCACTGCCACAATGGTCCAAAATAATCAATAACAGGCCCAATATTTATTAGTTATTTAATAAATAACTGCTGTTTAGAAAGCATCACACACTTCTACTCATAGGCCTATAAATGCCACAGTAAACTTAATAAATGAATCATCAGTAATCCTAAAGTAATCTAAGTGTCAGTCAGTCCATTCACGTATGAAATGTTCATTTTAATTTAACCAACTTTAATAAATGAAACACTAAAACTGATTTATGAGTTAAACTCCTAGCTAGCTAACTAGCATTTAGCCGAGGCTAGCTGAGCTAGCTAGCAGTACTAATTACAATCTCTCTCTCTCTCTCTCTCTCTCTCCACATCACGCGCCAGTGTCCCACCTCTGACTGTCTCTCTTCCTCCGTTTTTCTGAACCGCTACGGTAACTTCTTCCTGAGGCCATGACGCCGTTTTCCTTTTATCTCCTCACTAACAGGAAAGATGGCGACCTGTCAATCATCCCGATCCTGCACGTGAACTCGTCCTCCGGAAGCTACGTAGAACTGTGTCACCATACTGTACTACAAACAGCTGCTACGTTACTGCGCACGCGCGGCACGTATCCAGGACACCACGCTGCCTTTCTGACGTAGCGTTCGGTGAGACATAATAAAGACAAGTTTAGAACGTCTCCTTCTACAAGCAGCTCTGAAAACCTGTTAGAGAGACTCTGGACCTGCTGGATGAAGGAAGCTTTCCTGATTTATGGAGGATTTTTATTTTTCTCAGATTGTAGAAGGAAACTGCAGCTGTTACAAGGTAGGAGGGATTCAACCTCTGAACACATAAAGTTAAAGAAATATATTTCTAATTGTTCATTTAGCAAATGACTTCAAAGTAAACTGAAGTCATTTCACATTTTATGGTTTAATATGACTGAAATGTTTAGAAAAATAGTGCACATGTAGTTACACACATGACAAAAGTGTAACTACATTACAAAACTTTGTCATATTTTTCCAGTTTTCCAAACATTTCAGTCACATTATGTCACAAACGTGAAATGAGTTCAGTTTTCTGAGATGTCATTTGCTAAATGTAAACTTTCTGCCAGCTTCAAATAGTTTAGATTAGACAGTAAATATCTGATTATGTGACTTCTAGAAAACTGACCTCATGTCCATCTTTCAAACTTGTGCAGCTGCATTTAATGGTAACCAGTTTGTATGTGTTTGGTCATTTCTATCACAGTTTCAGCCGTCAATAACATGGTCTGTGGGTTTAGTTGAGTTCTAGTTTGGAATCTTTTGGTTTCTTGATCAGACGTTTTGTTTTGTTGTTTAGTTTGATGAAGGTTTTTTCTTGTTTCAGTGTTTCGGTGCCAGGAAATTGTTATCTGATGTAAATATAGAAAGTTAATACCTGCTGCTTATTTCATGGCAGCTGTACATGAATGTGTTAAAGTTGACACATAAAAAGCAGGAAATGGTGTAAGTGACTTTACTGACTGAATATTCTCTGATATTCTGACAGAATTCTGGTCAAAAGGTTTTTAGTTTAGATTAAGATGCATAATCGGCCAAATATTTAATAGATTATAAATCATAATCATTGTGATTGAATGTTGTCATATTTAGGATCAGGTCAGAAGTCAGAAAATATGTTTGTGATGTTATAGCTGATCTAAAATAACTAGATGTCATTTATATCCATAATGTTTGATTATTATTGTAAGAGGACAGAATAAAGCTCAAACATGTCAGAGTAACGTTTCTGTAACTAATATTTATCATTTATGTGTCCTAAACTTTCCTTTTCTTCTGCTTTCTGTCATGTACAGTTTATATTTCTAAAGTCATTTTCAAACATGTTTTCCTCCCGATTCTAAATAAAAACTTGTGACATTGTGTGAAATGTAATTAGAAACAGGATGCAATGATTTGTAGATCATCTTGCTGTGCAGTTTATCTAAAGCAGGTTTATTTTCAGAGCTTGTGATGAATCAAATGTCATCACCTTGGATGGAAACAGAAGTTATGCAGCAGAGATGGTCCACAGCAGTTTAAGGCTCATCAAGAGATGAAAAGGGACTTTATGACAACGTTTTTTCTCTCAAAGTTTGTACATTCCAGAGATATTTATATAAAACCTTCACAAAATGAACTTTTTTCTCTTTCCTGTGTCACCATAAGCATTGCAGATGTCATGGAAAGCCTGAATGAAAGAGAGGATAAAACCAACATCTTCAACATTTGTGTTACGAGGGATCAAATACTAGAAAGGAGCATGAAACAATGGCAGCGTCAGAAAAAACCTTCTCCCCTTCATCCCCTCAGAGTTTCTTTTACTGGAGATAATCTGAGGAAGGAACTTTTAACTGGGATGTTTTTCTTCTTAATAGCAGAACTTATGTTTTGTTATGTCATTAGTAGCTTGTTAACCTTTATCTTGTATGTAAGCATCTTATTATTTCCTGTTTATTAATTCTAATCTATAATTTCCCACATTTTATACATTCCTGGTTAATGTTGGCTAAGAATTTCCTAAATGGTTGCGTTCATATTTACTAAGATCATTTGATCAAAAGTAGGATAATTTGTTCTGAATTATCTTAAATAAAACATTTTCCATTTATTTTACTTTCAGTAGAAATCAAATGTCAGATTTTTGTGTAATTAATTATTTTTATGAGTTTGCAGGACAGTTGGAGAGGTATTTGCTGTGGTGTTATTTAATTTGGTACAAAAGTTGTGTTCAGTGTCTGAGTACAGTCCCCAATATATTTTGAAAGTGTATCATACAGGATCTTTACTAACAATGTATTTTTCCAGAATGTAGATAGGACCAGACCTTTGAAGAAAAGAGGCAGAATAATCCTCTAAGGTCTGCTGAGACAAAGACAGTCTACCCTTTGTTCTCTAGACAGGAAATAGATGGTGTTTTTATGTTGATCCAACAACTGGATTTATTGTCTGAGTTCAGTCCTCAGACAGTGAATCACATGTGGCGTGTTGTGAGGTTGTGGATCTCTCAAATGACATGGATGAGCAGACAAGGAAGACTTTATCCTTAGTTAGGAGGATAATTTCTAACCTGGTTTGTTGTCCTGTGAGTGATGTGCTTGTTTGCTCTGTTTCAGACTGAAGATCTACAGGAATTACCAGATAATGGACCTGCCTTGGACATTTTCCTGGAAAAACCCTCAGATGACTCCTAGAACTGACTTGACCATGACAGTAAGTCTTTTTCAGAAGTGCAGTTCTAGTTAAACACACAAGCTCCCAGACAGAAAATAATAACTAATATTTATATTGTTAATAATAATGTTTGACAGTAACACCTTTAATTATAATAAAGAAGCAAATAAGAAAATTAAATCTAAAATTTTAAAGAGAGATAAAATTAGTTTGTAGTAAAATATTGGACCTGTAAAAAGTAGAGACACATTTCTAGGGAATCAAAATCAGAGTTTTCTAACAAATTCTTCACTATGCAAAGATTAGTGACAGAGCCATAGGGTGAACCAAAATGAACAATGTTGAGCTTCAGGGGCCATAAAGACTGTAGGAAATTTGTTTGAGTGATCAACTGTCAATCTTCTAAGTATTTTTCTAAAGCATGAATATTTTTACTGGAAACATAGTTTTTCCCAACAATACAGTAAAATTCAAGTTCAAATCTATGACGCCTACGGAAAAGGTGTTGTCCAATGGCAATCCCTTAACATGGGCCCTAGGAGGGGTTTGAATAAATTTCACAACTTTGCTCTGACTTTAATTATTCCAAAGTCCACCTTCGCGCCCCTGGTACTCCAAAAAGAACTTTGAAAAAATACTGAACCATCATGTCATCCTGCAAAGTGAATTTTTTAAACTGATGTTTCAAGCTCCAGTAAATGACAGGAAGATGTTTGAATGATGAATGAGACTTCTTTGGAATGGGCTGGGCTTTTGGGTGACAAAACTCACACTTTATATGGGAAAGTTTTACCCTCACCACAGCGCAGTTGAGTGAGATTTGGGTATTTGCAGCACTAATACTACACAATACCCGGACTTCACCCTCAGCACAGTGCAGCCAGGTGAGATTTGGGTATCTGGAGCAAGAATGCTGCCTCATAACCAGACTTTGTCCTCTAGCCCTCCCTGGCTTCCAGTGTTAAGGGATTGTCACTGGACAACCTTGCGGTGGACAAATGGACAGAGCTGATACTGATGGCAATCAACTGGTTGGCGACCACTGCCTTAAGCTGGATTTATACTCGTCTGGTGTCTACGTAAGATTACATCTGCGTAACCATCTGCGTAGCAGGGTGTACGTTAGGTGTACAAGAGGTGCTCATCAAGCCTCCACAGACACACTCGGTGTTTGTGGCGATGACGCCGTAACCGCCCTCACGCAGAAGCCTCGCAAGTGTAAAGAGTGTAATCTTTTACAATGAAACTCTGGCAGCTTCCAACTTAGCAGTTACTATGAGCTTGTTCCAAATTGTATAGTTTACCTTTGGTAGTGGATGTGAAGCTTTTGGGCCTACAGAGCATTCCTTGTTAGTATAGTGACCAGTATCTCCACCTCTCGTGCAGAAGACCAGTTTGATTCCCTGACGGGGAGCTTTTGTTGTTTATTTGAGCCATAGTCTCTTACCACTGAACCCTTTTTCAGACACACAAACACACACAACACTGGGCAATGTCTTCACAGTGTGTTGAGAATAACTGTAGTTTGCCAAACAACTTTTATGGTTTAGATGCCTTTTCAGAATCAAAATGCTCTATACTGGAAACTGGATACACCTCATACAAATCAGGACATGGTGAAGACTCATTTTTTTGTCCTGTTTATGGTTGTTGATGGGATGTAACTCGATAATGGATGGTAGTGATAAAATGCTGCAAAACTATTAATGTTTAGCAAGGTTTTTGGAACATCTTCAGTGTGTGGGAGTAGCAATGTAAGATGCCCTCAGCTCACCTAGTTTTTGCTGGTTATTTAGTGTGGTTGTGACTGCATCAAATCATAATCTGGTGCACCTGTAAATACGCTGTAAAGACAGTCACATTGCTGTAGATATCCTCCAATGAAGAAATAAGTTTAAGGTACCTGACCAATTTTTTTACATGGCGAGTTGGAATAGCCTATTTTAAAATCATGTGCTTTCCTGCACTGTGCCATGACATTTTCATGTTGTGCTGATAAACATGTGAAACTGGTAGATGATTAACCTAGTAGAAGTAGTCTGTCAGGGTGTGATTTGAACCCACAGATCCTTTAAAAGACCAGAATTCCCTGTTTTATGAAAGGAAACAACCCATGAGTTTGGCGTCTTAGACCGTTCAGCCTGAGTAGAATCTGACATGCAACTTGGACATTCCTGGTGTTGAAAAACTTGTAAATCCTGACAAGGAGTAAAGCGTAAAACATGACTGCAATAAAAATACAGTTGTCACAGAAGGTCATGAAGATGCATTAAATGGCTGTTGGAAAAGCTTTTGTCACTTGATTCTTTCCATGAGATTTTGTTGCCCTGGATCTGAAACGTTCACACTTCATTAGCGCCTGATTTTCTGCTCTGTTGTTTCACAAAATGCACAAAAAGTCTTTTATAAATAAAGTTTTCCTGTCCTTTGACTCATATAAAAAAGGTTTCTAGGACCTCCTTCTTCCACCTACTTTATATTCCCAAGATGAGGAGCATCCTGTCTAAGAGTGATGCAGAAAAACTAGTCCTTGGATTACAGATTCCCCATTATTGTTCTGTCCCAGAAATGCTCTGAAAAGTCTCCATCTGATATAAAAGTTTGGCTTCAGGAAGCACAGCTTTCAGTTATCGGACCCTCTCTGTGGAACCGGCTCCCAGTTTAACTTCAGGTATCAGAGCCCCTCTCCACCTTCAGATTATCTTCTAACATTCCTTCCTTCCTGATAAACCTTATAGCAGGTCTGGTTTTGTGACCCTGATCCATCCCTCTAGTCCTGCTGCTCTATGCAGAGGCTGCTGGGGGACGTCCCATAATGCACTGGGCTCCTCTCTGCTCTCTTTACTCTCCATGTAGAAACATCGGACATTGACAAGGATTATACCACTTTTAAAGGTCTGACATGGGCTTTGCTTTAAACTGGTTTTCGTCCTGCTTGTGGGTCTGTTTCCAGTTGTTCTGAGCTTGGTGTTGGGTCAGTTCGGAGGAGAATTGAACTAGTTTTGGACTTGGTCTGAAGCTGGTTTTCAGCTTTGGGTGGTGTAGTTATAGAGAGGTCTTAATTATGTTTTGTAAAAGTTTTGTAAGGATTCAACTGGTTTAAAGCTAATCTGGGTTTGAAATGGATTTTCAATGGTTTTGTGATATTTTCTTAAACAGGTTTCAGACTGACGACCCTGAATTGAATTAAGACATATAGAAAATGATGAAATGAGACTTCAGACTGGTTTAACGGTGGTTTGTGACTGGATGCTGAACCAGTCTTGCGCGTGGGCTCTACAGCCTTTCAGTTAATGATTAAGACTTCATCTTAATATTTAAGTCCTTATTTTGGCATGTATCTTATTTTTAAGGCTCCTCGGAGACCAAGACTGAGTGTCCCCGCAGCTCTAGTAAGACTCCTGTGTGTGTTTGTGTGTGTGGCCCCTGGGGGTCCATTGAAAGCATTTCACAGCTTTAAATGTTACTTGAGAAAGACTGGAGGGTGCAAGACTGACAACAGAGGTAATACTGCCACTTGAAGCCTCACACACACTGCTAAACACAAACAAAAGCACACACAGATTTCATTAGTGTGACAGTTGAAGCAACATTACACACTGGCAGCTAAATCAATGGGAGACAAATGATAAGCCCCCTCACAGAGCTCCACGATGGGCCTACTAAGTCCCCTCATGGAGCTCCACGGTGGGGCCTACTAAGCCGCCTCAAAGAGCTCCACGATGGGGCCTACTGAGCCCTCTCGCAGAGCTCCACGATGGGGCCTACTAAGCCCACTAATAGAGCTCCGAGGTGGGGCCTAGTAAGCCCCCTCGCAGAGCTCCACATTGGGGCCTACTAAGCCCCCTCGCAGAGCTCCGCGATAGAGCCTACTAAGCCCCCTCGCAGAGCTCCACAGTGGGGCCTACTAAGTCCCCCCTCGCAGAGCTGCACGGTGGGGCCTACTAAGTCCCCTCATGGAGCTCCACGATGGGGCCTACTGAGCCCCCTCGCAGAGCTCCGCGATAGGGCCTACTGAGCCCCCTTGCAGAGCTCCGCGATAGGGCCTACTAAGCCCACTCGCAGAGCTCCACGGTGGGACCTACTAAGCCCACTAATAGAGCTCATCGATGGGACCTACTAAGTCACCTCGCAGAGTTCCACAATGGGGCCTACTGAGCCCCCTCATGGAGCTCCACGATGGGGCCTACTGAGCCCTCTCGCAGAGCTCCGCGGTGGGACCTACTAAGTCACCTCACAGAGCTCCACAATGTGGCCTACTAAGCCCCCTCGCAGAGCTGCACACTGACCTTTGCTGACTCTGGAGTTGGCGATGACTGTGGCGTTGCTCCACTGGTCGGCACTGGAGACGGAGCAGGAGCGTCGGTGCATGCCCTCCAGGCCGCAGCTGTTGAAGGACACCAAGCTGATGCCGCTCGCCATCTGGGACGCCGACGAGCTGCTAGTCACCGCAGCTGAGGAGGAGGTCAACAAGGAGGTTACCATGGCACTGTCCTCTACAAGCGGTAGGAGGAACTGGAAGCACATGAACTGAGGAAGTTCAGGGTCTGAAAATCATGAGGATGTTCTACACCTACTGAGCCCTCTCGCAGAGCTCCGCGATAGGGCCTACTGAGCCCCCTTGCAGAGCTCCACGATAGGGCCTACTAAGCCCCCTCGCAGAGCTGCACGGTGGGGCCTACTAAGCCCCCTCACAGAGCTCCACAGTGGGACCTACTAAGTCCCCTCATGGAGCTCCACGATGGGGCCTACTGAGCCCCCTCGCAGAGCTCCGCGATAGGGCCGACTAAGTCCCCTCACAGAGCTCCACGATGGGGCCTACTGAGCCCCCTCACAGAGCTTCACAATGGGGCCTACTGAGCCCCCTCATGGAGCTCCACGATGGGGCCTACTGAGCCCTCCCGCAGAGCTCCACGGTGGGGCCTACTAAGTCACCTCGCAGAGTTCCACAATGGGGCTTACTAAGCCCCCTCACAGAGCTCCACGATGGGGCCTACTGAGCCCCCTTGCAGAGCTCCACGATAGGGCCTACTAAGCCCCCTCGCAGAGCTGCACGGTGGGGCCTACTAAGCCCCCTCACAGAGCTCCACAGTGGGACCTACTAAGTCCCCTCATGGAGCTCCACGATGGGGCCTACTGAGCCCCCTCGCAGAGCTCCGCGATAGGGCCGACTAAGTCCCCTCACAGAGCTCCACGATGGGGCCTACTGAGCCCCCTCACAGAGCTTCACAATGGGGCCTACTGAGCCCCCTCATGGAGCTCCACGATGGGGCCTACTGAGCCCTCTCGCAGAGCTCCACAGTGGGGCCTACTAAGTCACCTCGCAGAGTTCCACAATGGGGCCTACTGAGCCCCATTGCAGAGCTCCACGATGGGGCCTACTGAGCCCTCTCGCAGAGCTCCACGGTGGGACCTACTAAGCCCACTAATAGAGCTCATCGATGGGACCTACTAAGTCACCTCGCAGAGCCCCCTCATGGAGCTCCACGATGGGGCCTACTGAGCCCTCTCGCAGAGCTCCACAGTGGGGCCTACTCAGCCCCCTCGCAGAGCTCCGCGATAGGGCCTACTAAGCCCCCTCGCAGAGCTCCACAGTGGGGCCTACTAAGTCCCCCCTCGCAGAGCTGCACGGTGGGGCCTACTAAGTCCCCTCATGGAGCTCCACGATGGGGCCTACTGAGCCCTCTCGCAGAGCTCCACAGTGCCCCCTCGCAGAGCTCCGCGATAGGGCCTACTAAGCCCCCTCATGGAGCTCCGCGATAGGGCCTACTAAGCCCACTAACAGAGCTCCACAATGGGGCCTACTGAGCCCTCTCGCAGAGCTCCACAGTGGCGCCTACTGAGCCCCCTCGCAGAGCTCCACGATGGGGCCTACTGAGCCCCCTCGCAGAGCTGCACGGTGGGGCCTACTAAGCCCCCTCACAGAGCTCCACAGTGGGACCTACTAAGTCCCCTCATGGAGCTCCACGATGGGGCCTACTGAGCCCCCTCGCAGAGCTCCGCGATAGGGCCTACTGAGCCCTCTCGAAGAGCTCCACGATGGGGCCTACTAAGCCCACTAATAGAGCTCCGCAGTGGGACCTACTAAGTCACCTCACAGAGCTCCACAATGGGGCCTACTAAGCCCCCTCGCAGAGCTGCACACTGACCTTTGCTGACTCTGGAGTTGGCGATGACTGTGGCGTTGCTCCACTGGTCGGCACTGGAGACGGAGCAGGAGCGTCGGTGCATGCCCTCCAGGCCGCAGCTGTTGAAGGACACCAAGCTGATGCCGCTCGCCATCTGGGACGCCGACGAGCTGCTAGTCACCGCAGCTGAGGAGGAGGTCAACAAGGAGGTTACCATGGCACTGTCCTCTACAGGCGGGAGGAGGAACTGGAAGCACATGAACTGAGGAAGTTCAGGGTCTGAAAATCATGAGGATGTTCTACACTGGAGTGGTGGAGAGTGTTCTGACTGGTAACATCACCCAGTGGTACGGGAACAGTACTGGTCGTGACTGGAGGGTCCTGCAGAGGCTGCTGAGGTCAGCAGAGCAAATGCCTCCCTTCTCCTCACCTCCCAGGTCTCACAGCGCCCCCAGCAGGCATCGGTGGTAATGTGCAGGCTGCCGCATCCGGGCTTCCTGGCCAGGAAAGTAAACTCCCGAACTGCACAACCAATGAAACGCCGCAGGTTGACTGCTGACACATGATTACGGGAATCTGGCTGCAGAGACATCCAGAGCAGGAAGCAGCTGAGCATCAGTCCAGAACTCCTGTGGGAAGAAGAGGAGTGAAGATGAAGGAGAAATGGCCGTTTCAGGAAAGCTTTAAGTTGTCTCAGCCAACTTTAGACTAGATGTAAATACATTAAATCCTTACCAGCTTAATGTCAGGAGTAAAAAAATATTATATTTTCTGAATCACAATGAAGATTTTACATATGAGTGAATGTAATGCTGGGACTGACTTCTGATCAGCACAGTCAGCTGATAATGTTTCTTTTTGTTCAGTTATATTAAATTTTATAGAGATGAACAGATAAATGGATGTTCTAACAATTTCTAACAATGAGTAACACCCTGATATTAACATCACACCAAGATTTAACTTCTGCTGCTGGACCAGGGAGCAAACATCATCATGGGAATTAACATTAGCAGCAGAAGAGTTTTGACTCCAGTCGACACTGAACCACTGACTTCATGGCTTCATTCATTATTCCATAGTTCTGTATTTTAACTGAACCATTCATGAATAAAAGGTGGGCAGCTACTCCATTCCTCCAGAAGCACATTTGTGAGGTTGGACACTGATGTTGGACCAGAAGGCCTGGCTCTCAGCCTCTGCTCCACTTCATCCCAAAGGTGTTCTATCAGGTTGTGCAGGCGAATCAAGTTCATCCAACCAAACTCGCTCATCCATGTCCTTATGGACCTTGCTTTGTGCACTGGTTCACAGTGTTGTTTTTGGCAGGCATCTCAGTTTTATTCTTAGTTTTAGTCTTCAGGACGAAAATGCTTATTAGTTTTAGTCATTTCTTAGTTTGATAGCTTTATGTGGAGGAAAACTTAAAAAGATTTTAGTCCAGTTTTATTTATATAAAAAAAAGTATTGGTTCTTTTTAACAATATAATTCACGTCAATAATACATATTAAAAAGTGGAATCAATTTTTTTTGAGGGGGGGTATGGAGCGCCAGCGGACAGACGTGTGTTCGTGAGCTCCGACTAGACCTCAGCGGTAACGACGTACAGCTCCAGAAATAGCGCTTATAAACTAAAATAATGGTGATGATCAACTACTTAAAGTGTTAGTCCAACCAGTTGTGTTGGGCAAAGTGAATTTGGAGTTATTTTTCGAGACCTTGTTTCATTCAATTGCCAGGCGGAGTATAACAAACGGCAAAGATGGCGGCAGACCAGGACAAGCTAACTTTGAAGTCACTGATGAAAGTAATCCGTGAATCGAAGGAAGAATTAACCGGGCATATAAACCAAAAGACGCAAGATATACAGCAATCGCTAACAAAGATTGAACAATCAATATCAATATTAGCCGCACAGGTGCAGGAAATGGAGACCAGAATTGGAGCCAATGAAGATAACATGACCGATGCACAAACCCGCATAGGAAAAATGGAGAAAGAAATAACATTTCTCAAAGACAAGGTCGACGACTTAGAAAATCAAAACAGAAGATCAAACATAAAAATTGTAAATGTCCCGGAGAAGAAAGAGGGTGACAACTTGGTGGACTATGTGGAGCAACTTTTTCCCCGACTCTTTGGTGAGGAACACTTTTCTACCCCGATTACTATCGAGAGGGCCTATCGCTTGGGACGACCAACAGGCCGAACCAGACCCATCCTTGTGAAGTTTCGGAACATCAGAGATAAAGATAAGGTGTTGCGCCTGGCTAGAGAAAAGGGAACCGTCTTGCTGGATAACAACCGAATCTCCTTCTACGCGGATTACAGTATCGAGGTGCAACAAAAGATGACTGCCTTTAACGAAGTGAAGAAAAAACTACGGGAGAAAAACATTGAATATGCTAACCGATATCCAGCTAAACTCAGGATACGACATGGAGGAGGTTATAAACTTTTCTCAACACCAGCTGAAGTTGAAACTTTCCTAACTACTGTTGGCGAAGAGGGGTAAGACACTTCCAAGATGGATCTGGTACAATGAAGTTATACTAAGTAACAGATATCCCAAGATGAATCGAAAATTGAATTGATTTCACCAATCTTCTGTTTTCTCTCTCATTCAGTAAATATTACCTGATGAGGAAATATATTTATTATATTACATTCTCTTCTTTATTATGGAGCAGCAGTATATTAAAACTGATATGGATATATCAAGAAAACTGCTGAGGACCCCTCAATGTAAGGTGATGCTACCCCATCCACTCTGTGTTTTTTTTTTTTTTAAAGGGGTTTTCAAGAGTGGTTTGTTTTTGTTTTTTTATTTTTCTTTCCTTTTTTTATATAAGGGGAACACAATGGGATACATATCATTTAAGGACAAGCTTGTATTTGCGGAAGATGGTAAACACCTGACAAAGACTCAGAAATTGTTTTTGTACCTAATGTTGATGACTAGTCAAAATACAACAGTTATACAATATCTAAAAAAGGGAAATGAATAGGAGTGGGAAAATAAAATGCATTTCATTAAATGTAAGAGGGATTAACTCGCCCATTAAGAGGAAGAAAGTATTGACCTATCTTAAAAAACAACATACGGATATTGCATTTATTCAAGAGACCCATCTCACACATATAGAACACTTAAAATTACGAAGAGAATGGGTCGGCCATGTATTTTTCTCCTCATTTTCATCTAATGCTAGAGGCGTAGCTCTGCTTATTAATAAAAATCTCAGATTTCAATTAAAGTCCAAAGAACAAGATAAATATGGCAGGTTTGTCTTGATTGATTGTATAATAAACACAACAAGGGTTATATTGGTATCTTTATATGGTCCAAATCTGGATGATCCACAATTCTTTAATGATTTAATTTTAAAACTAGCAGAATTTGACGCCCCATATATCATGGGAGGGGATTATAATTTAGTGTTAAATCCTTTAATGGACCGTTCTAATTCAAAAACTGATGCATTAACTAAATCTGCAAAGGCTTTGACTCAAGGTATGAAAGAACTAAGACTTGGTGATGTATGGCGAGTGCGCAACCCGACTATTAAAGACTATTCTTGTTACTCTAATGTTTATAATACTTATTCAAGAATTGATATGTTTTTGATTTCAAATTCATTTTTATCCCAAATCAAACTGTGTTCATATTTGGCAGCCACGATTTCAGACCATAATCCCATACAAATGGAGTTGGAACTCTGCCAATCTGAACCCTATACCCCCACATGGAGATTTCAAAAATATTTATTAAAAGATTCAGAGTTTATCTCATTTATGAATACCAAAATAGACATATATCTAGATGCAAACTTAAATTCTGCCTCGGACTCTGACATATGGGAAGCACTTAAAGCTTTCATGAGGGGACATACCATTTCATATGTTTCATACAAGAATAAACAAAAGAAAGAACAACTTACAGAACTAGAAAAAGAAATAAGAGATCTGGAGATTGATCATTCAAGAACAAAACAAGCAGGAATACTTGGCACCTTAAAACAAAATAGAATTTTATACGATAATTTATGCACAAGTAAAGCCGAGGCAGCAATGGCAAGAACTAACTATCATTATTATGAATTCGGTAATAAAACAAGCAAATTACTGGCATGGCAGATAAAAAAGAAAGATAATGAGAAGTTTATTCAAAGTATTAAAACAGAGGATGGTAGACAGTTGGAAAATGTAAATGATATAAATCAGGAATTTACTAAATATTATCAATCACTATATAGTTCTGATTTAGACGATACAGGAATAAAACAATACTTGAGTCAACTTCCTATACCTGAGATCAATAAAACTGATAAAGACATACTGGAAAGGGAAATTACCGAGGATGAAGTCCTACTTGCTATTAATTCTTTACAAAATAATAAAGCCCCAGGACCTGATGGGTTTCCTATTGAATATTTTAAGACATTTTCGAATAAATTATTAATACCACTTACAAATATGATTAAAAAGGCACTTGAAAAAGAAACTTTACCCCCATCGTTAAGACTAGCAACCATAACATTGCTTCCAAAACCCAGAAAAGATCCACAAATATGTGGAAATTACAGACCTCTTAGTTTATTAAATTCAGACTATAAGGTGCTGTCTAAAATAATAGCATCGCGATTAGAACCTGTTATCCCTACAATTATCCATGCAGATCAAACAGGTTTTGTGAAGAACAGACAGGGAGCAGACAACCTGCGAAGATTATTTCTCACTATGAATATTGCCAAACGAGAAAACCTCCCCTTAGTAATACTTTCTATGGATGCGGAAAAAGCGTTTGATAGAATAGAACCAGCCTTTCTTTTTTAGACTATGAGGACTATGAACTTTGGGGAAACATTTATTAAATATGTGAGAACACTTTTCTATGGCCCCCAGTCACAGATTGTGACTAACGGGATTCTATCGAATCCCTTTACACTTTTCCGGGGCTGTAGACAAGGATGCCCAAGTTCCCCCATTCTATTCTCCATTGCTATTGAACCACTGGCTATAGCAATACGCATAGATTCATCCATCATAGGTGTGAAAATAGGCACAGAAGAACATAAATTAGCATTATACGCAGACGATTTATTAGTATTTATAACCCAACCATTAAAAACTTTTCCATCTCTTCTAGCATGCTTTAATGCATATAGTGCAATTTCAGGCTACAAAATAAACTATACCAAGAGTGAAGCATACCCAATTAATATGACAAAACAAGAGATAAAACTACTCCCTGGTTCCTTTAAATGGTGCTTTGATGGTTTTATATATCTTGGTATATACATTAGTTCTTTTCCCGAGAAGGTCTTCCAGGAGAATTACAAATCATTATTTAATAAATCCAAAACCGAACTGGAGCGCTGGATGGACCTTCCTTTATCCCTAATTGGCAGAATTAATACAATAAAAATGAATATTTTACCCAAATTTATATATTTATTTCAGTGTATACCCTTTAAAATTCCCAAAAAATTCTTTAAAGATTTGGATAAATTAATATCAGCATACTTATGGAAAAAAAAAATCCCTAGAATTAAACTCTCGATATTACAAGCCCCTTACTCTAAAGGTGGCCTAAATTTACCCAATTTTAGACTTTATTATTTAGTTTCACAATTCCGCATTCTTTGGATGTGGACTTTTTCAAAAGGAAAGGATGTAAGATGGATTTCGATAGAACAACAAGAAATTAAACCTATACCATTATCAAACATTCCCTTTGTGGGTTCAAAAAAAATACTCAGAACGATAACATCAAACCCTCTTACCATAAACGTTTATGATGTATGGCACGAATTACATTCAATTATAAATATGAAATTACAAACATTCAGTAATACCCCTCTCAGAGATAATCCCAATATTCCTAAACCCATAGCAGATGGTATACTCCAAATATGGGGTAGAAAGGGTATTACAACAATTAGTAACCTTTATATTGACAATGTTTTTGCCAACTTTAATCAATTATCTGAACTTTATAATTTACCAGGACACAGTTTTTTTTAAATATTTACAAATCAGGCATTGGATCAAATCTTTAACCTCAGAAATATATCCAAATAAACCACAGGAAACTTTATATGAAAAATGTCTATATGATCCCAAACGTACTAACACGAAAGGCCTTATTTCTTGTCTTTACAAAACGGTGATAGATAACTTACCAGCCTATAAGATAAGTTTAAAAAAAGAGAAATGGGAATCGGAATTGAACTGTATATACGAGGATGAAAATTGGAGTAGGTTATTAAATTCATTCCAGACCCTACTAGTTTCTACTAAACATAGACAAATTCAATTCAACATCCTCCATCGAATATATTTCACACCATATAGATTGAATAAATCATATGCGGATGTTACCGATAAATGTCAAAGGTGTAAAATTTATGTTGGGGATTTACTACACATGTTCTGGAGTTGTACACAATTGCAAATGTATTGGAATGATGTGATCCAAGTAACATCAGAGGTGTGTGGTCTATCTTTAAATCCGGACCCTAAAATATGGATACTTGGAGATGTTTCATCATTACAGTTACTTTCATGTAAGAAATATTTCGTTCTTTTGGCATCCTCTGCAGCAAAAAAATGTATACTCAAAAACTGGAAATCTACAGTCCCTCCAAGCAAGAAACAATGGATTAATGAACTGTCGTCATATTGTACTCCTGAAAAAATTCTACATGCAATACGAGGGACATTAACAAAGTTTGATCAAATATGGACCCCCTTTCTGAACATCCTAATGAAAATGGACTAGGGAGACAGAATTGAACATATTTGGATCATTATAATCCTATATTACAGAATTGTTTTACCCATGATGTATAAGAGTCTTTGTCAAATGTATTGGTTAAATCATATAAATTATAAGCAAATACAGAGAATTATAGGGAAGGGGAGGGTAGTTAGGGGACCAATGTATGTATGTGTATATATATGTATATGTGTGTGTATATATGTGTGTATGTATGTATGTGTATGTTTATGTATGTGTATATGTATGTATATGTATATGCATGTGTGTATGTATGTATGTGTGTGTATATATGTGTGTATGTATGTGTATGTGTGTATATGTATATACATGTATGTATATGTAATTTTCTTTTTTCTTTTTTATTTTTTTATTTTATTTATTTATTTTTTTTCTTCTTTCTTTCTCCGTTTTGTTTTGTTTATTTATTATATTCTATTTTCAAAAAAAAAAAAAATGAAAAACTGTACCATACAAATGCAGAATGTTTCTGTTTCTGATCGACTGAGATTACTTAATAAAAAGAATTAAAAAAAAAAAAAAAGTGGAATCAAGCTTGACAGGTTATAACAAGTATTGCAATTCATAAAACAAGTTAACCTTAATGCTTTTACATAATAACCAGATCCTTTACCAGCTTTAGCCGAGACTTTCCCATCAACAGGGATGAAATGCTGCTGTGCTTTACTTAACTGCTGTTGGGCAGAAACCTTTGGTTCTATATTTCAACTTTTTTCATAAATTGATTTCCTACTTCATCATACAAAAATGTCACACAAGAAAATAGCAGATCTATAAGTTCAACATATAGCAACACATTGTGAGCTTGTTTGGTTATTTTCATTAATAATTACAAAATTAAAAGCAGAGTGAAAACTGGACACTAATGTGTTCCATTAATGTCTTCAGATCAAATATCAAACGTTTACAATATGTTGTCTTTAAAACAATAAAAGGAAAATGCATCTTTTAACTCAACAGAGTTTTCTAAAGGAACATAAGATTAATATTGGTTTACATTTTTGGTAACTTGGCCAAGAATCAGTTAGATAGTAAACAACAGTGTCAGAGGTAATACAACAATGAATCCTTACTGCAGAGCTTCTTCAGTGTAAATGTTTTCCTGGTTGTTACTTGTGTTAAATCAGTAAAAATCATCTGTACATTGCTACATTATTTTCTGTATCACTCACCCAGGTTGCTTTTTCCTTAGGAGGGTCATCTCAGCTGTAACTCACGGTTGCTGTTTGATTAAAAATAAAAAATAATCTGACAACACTATAAAAAGTAGTTGAAGTTTCTGTCTAATGAGCAGCCACTGATAATTTTTAATTCTCAGATGTTAGAGTTTGTTCCAAATCATTGTTTTAAATCTTTAACTGAAAGGCTGTAAAGCCCACACGCAAGACTGGTTTAGCATCTAGTCACAAACCACCGTTAAACCAGTCTGAAGTCTCATTTCATCATTTTCTATATGTCTTAATCCAATTCAGGGTCGTCAGTCTGAAACCTGTTTAAGAAAATATCACAAAACCACCGAAAATCCATTTCAAACCCAGATTAGCTTTAAACCAGTTTAATCCTTACAAAACTTTTACAAAACATAATTAAGACCTCTCTATAACTACCACCCAAAGCTGAAAACCAGCTTCAGACCAAGTCCAAAACTAGTTCAATTCTCCTCCGAACTGACCCAAAACCAAGCTCAGAACAACTGGAAACAGACCCACAAGCAGGACAAAAACCAGTCTTTTAAAGATATTTCTCATCATTGTTATGCTGAAGATATTCAGCTTTTTATTTCTTTTAAACCTCAGGATGTTTTTAAGATTCAGATCATGCTTGGGTGTTTGGATGCTGTCAGGAGCTGGATGAATGATAACTTTCTTCAACTTAATGATGTAAAAACTGAGGTGCTTATTTGTGCCCCCGCTGCGAGGGGACTTAGTAGGCCCCACCGTGGAGCTCTATGAGGTGACTTAGTAGGTCCCACCGCGGAGCTCTGCGAGAGGGCTCAGTAGGCCCCATCGTGGAGCTCCATGAGGGGGCTCAGTAGGCCCCATTGTGGAACTCTGCGAGGTGACTTAGTAGGTCCCACCGTGGAGCTCTGCGAGGGGGCTTAGTAGGCCCTATCGCGGAGCTCTGCGAGCGGGCTCAGTAGGCCCTATCGCGGAGCTCTGCGAGAGGGCTCAGTAGGCCCTATCGCGGAGCTCTGCGAGGGGGCTCAGTAGGCCCCATCGTGGAGCCCCCTTGCAGAGCTCCACGATAGGGCCTACTAAGCCCACTCGCAGAGCTCCACGGTGGGACCTACTAAGCCCACTAATAGAGCTCATCGATGGGACCTACTAAGTCACCTCGCAGAGTTCCACAATGGGGCTTACTAAGCCCCCTCACAGAGCTCCACGATGGGGCCTGCTGAGCCCCATTGCAGAGCTCCACGATGGGGCCTACTGAGCCCTCTCGCAGAGCTCCACGGTGGGACCTACTAAGCCCACTAATAGAGCTCATCGATGGGACCTACTAAGTCACCTCGCAGAGTTCCACAATGGGGCTTACTAAGCCCCCTCATGGAGCTCCACGATGGGGCCTACTGAGCCCTCTCGCAGAGCTCCACAGTGGGGCCTACTCAGCCCCCTCGCAGAGCTCCGCGATAGGGCCTACTAAGCCCCCTCGCAGAGTTCCACAATGGGGCTTACTAAGCCCCCTCATGGAGCTCCACGATGGGGCCTACTGAGCCCTCTCGCAGAGCTCCACAGTGGGGCCTACTCAGCCCCCTCGCAGAGCTCCGCGATAGGGCCTACTAAGCCCCCTCGCAGAGCTCCACAGTGGGGACTACTAAGTCCCCCCTCGCAGAGCTGCACGGTGGGGCCTACTAAGTCCCCTCATGGAGCTCCACGATGGGGCCTACTGAGCCCTCTCGCAGAGCTCCGCGATAGGGTCCTACTGAGCCCTCTCGCAGAGCTCCGCGATAGGGCCTACTAAGCCCCCTCGCAGAGCTGCACGGTGGGGCCTACTAAGCCCCCTCACAGAGCTCCACAGTGGGACCTACTAAGTCCCCTCATGGAGCTCCACGATGGGGCCTACTGAGCCCCCTCGCAGAGCTCCACGATGGGGCCTACTGAGCCCCCTCGCAGAGCTGCACGGTGGGGCCTACTAAGCCCCCTCACGGAGCTCCACAGTGGGACCTACTAAGTCCCCTCATGGAGCTCCACGATGGGGCCTACTGAGCCCCCTCGCAGAGCTCCACAGTGGGGCCTACTCAGCCCCCTCACAGAGCTCCACAGTGGGACCTACTAAGTCCCATCATGGAGCTCCACGATGGGGCCTACTGAGCCCCCTCGCAGAGCTCCGCGATAGGGTCCTACTGAGCCCTCTCGCAGAGCTCCGCGATAGGGCCTACTGAGCCCTCTCGCAGAGCTCCGCGATAGGGCCTACTGAGCCCCCTCGCAGAGCTCCACGATAGGGCCTACTAAGCCCCCTCGCAGAGCTGCACGGTGGGGCCTACTAAGCCCCCTCACAGAGCTCCACAGTGGGACCTACTAAGTCCCCTCATGGAGCTCCACGATGGGGCCTACTGAGCCCCCTCGCAGAGCTCCGCGATAGGGCCTACTGAGCCCTCTCGCAGAGCTCCACGATGGGGCCTACTAAGCCCACTAATAGAGCTCCGCGGTGGGACCTACTAAGTCACCTCACAGAGCTCCACAATGGGGCCTACTAAGCCCCCTCGCAGAGCTGCACACTGACCTTTGCTGACTCTGGAGTTGGCGATGACTGTGGCGTTGCTCCACTGGTCGGCACTGGAGACGGAGCAGGAGCGTCGGTGCATGCCCTCCAGGCCGCAGCTGTTGAAGGACACCAAGCTGATGCCGCTCGCCATCTGGGACGCCGACGAGCTGCTAGTCACCGCAGCTGAGGAGGAGGTCAACAAGGAGGTTACCATGGCACTGTCCTCTACAGGCGGGAGGAGGAACTGGAAGCACATGAACTGAGGAAGTTCAGGGTCTGAAAATCATGAGGATGTTCTACACTGGAGTGGTGGAGAGTGTTCTGACTGGTAACATCACCCAGTGGTACGGGAACAGTACTGGTCATGACTGGAGGGTCCTGCAGAGGCTGCTGAGGTCAGCAGAGCAAATGCCTCCCTTCTCCTCACCTCCCAGGTCTCACAGCGCCCCCAGCAGGCATCGGTGGTAATGTGCAGGCTGCCGCATCCGGGCTTCCTGGCCAGGAAAGTAAACTCCCGAACTGCACAACCAATGAAACGCCGCAGGTTGACTGCTGACACATGATTACGGGAATCTGGCTGCAGAGACATCCAGAGCAGGAAGCAGCTGAGCATCAGTCCAGAACTCCTGTGGGAAGAAGAGGAGTGAAGATGAAGGAGAAATGGCCGTTTCAGGAAAGCTTTAAGTTGTCTCAGCCAACTTTAGACTAGATGTAAATACATTAAATCCTTACCAGCTTAATGTCAGGAGTAAAAAAATATTATATTTTCTGAATCACAATGAAGATTTTACATATGAGTGAATGTAATGCTGGGACTGACTTCTGATCAGCACAGTCAGCTGATAATGTTTCTTTTTGTTCAGTTATATTAAATTTTATAGAGATGAACAGATAAATGGATGTTCTAACAATTTCTAACAATGAGTAACACCCTGATATTAACATCACACCAAGATTTAACTTCTGCTGCTGGACCAGGGAGCAAACATCATCATGGGAATTAACATTAGCAGCAGAAGAGTTTTGACTCCAGTCGACACTGAACCACTGACTTCATGGCTTCATTCATTATTCCATAGTTCTGTATTTTAACTGAACCATTCATGAATAAAAGGTGGGCAGCTACTCCATTCCTCCAGAAGCACATTTGTGAGGTTGGACACTGATGTTGGACCAGAAGGCCTGGCTCTCAGCCTCTGCTCCACTTCATCCCAAAGGTGTTCTATCAGGTTGTGCAGGCGAATCAAGTTCATCCAACCAAACTCGCTCATCCATGTCCTTATGGACCTTGCTTTGTGCACTGGTGCACAGTGTTGTTTTTGGCAGGCATCTCAGTTTTATTCTTAGTTTTAGTCTTCAGGACGAAAATGCTTATTAGTTTTAGTCATTTCTTAGTTTGATAGCTTTATGTGGAGGAAAACTTAAAAAGATTTTAGTCCAGTTTTATTTATATAAAAAAAAGTATTGGTTCTTTTTAACAATATAATTCACGTCAATAATACATATTAAAAAGTGGAATCAAGCTTGACAGGTTATAACAAGTATTGCAATTCATAAAACAAGTTAACCTTAATGCTTTTACATAATAACCAGATCCTTTACCAGCTTTAGCCGAGACTTTCCCATCAACAGGGATGAAATGCTGCTGTGCTTTACTTAACTGCTGTTGGGCAGAAACCTTTGGTTCTATATTTCAACTTTTTTCATGAATTGATTTTCTACTTCATCATACAAAAATGTCACACAAGAAAATAGCAGATCTATAAGTTCAACATATAGCAACACATTGTGAGCTTGTTTGGTTATTTTCATTAATAATTACAAAATTAAAAGCAGAGTGAAAACTGGACACTAATGTGTTCCATTAATGTCTTCAGGTCAAATATCAAACGTTTACAATATGTTGTCTTTAAAACAATAAAAGGAAAATGCATCTTTTAACTCAACAGAGTTTTCTAAAGGAACTTAAGATTAATATTGGTTTACATTTTTGGTAACTTGGCCAAGAATCAGTTAGATAGTAAACAAAAGTGTCAGAGGTAATACAACAATGAATCCTTACTGCAGAGCTTCTTCAGTGTAAATGTTTTCCTGGTTGTTACTTGTGTTAAATCAGTAAAAATCATCTGTACATTGCTACATTATTTTCTGTATCACTCACCCAGGTTGCTTTTTCCTTAGGAGGGTCATCTCAGCTGTAACTCACGGTTGCTGTTTGATTAAAAATAAAAAATAATCTGACAACACTATAAAAAGTAGTTGAAGTTTCTGTCTAATGAGCAGCCACTGATAATTTTTAATTCTCAGATGTTAGAGTTTGTTCCAAATCATTGTTTTAAATCTTTAACTGAAAGGCTGTAAAGCCCACACGCAACACTGGTTTAGCATCTAGTCACAAACCACCGTTAAACCAGTCTGAAGTCTCATTTCATCATTTTCTATATGTCTTAATCCAATTCAGGGTCGTCAGTCTGAAACCTGTTTAAGAAAATATCACAAAACCACCGAAAATCCATTTCAAACCCAGATTAGCTTTAAACCAGTTTAATCCTTACAAAACTTTTACAAAACATAATTAAGACCTCTCTATAACTACCACCCAAAGCTGAAAACCAGCTTCAGACCAAGTCCAAAACTAGTTCAATTCTCCTCCGAACTGACCCAAAACCAAGCTCAGAACAACTGGAAACAGACCCACAAGCAGGACAAAAACCAGTCTTTTAAAGATATTTCTCATCATTGTTATGCAGAAGATATTCAGCTTTTTATTTCTTTTAAACCTCAGGATGTTTTTAAGATTCAGATCATGCTTGGGTGTTTGGATGCTGTCAGGAGCTGGATGAATGATAACTTTCTTCAACTTAATGATGTAAAAACTGAGGTGCTTATTTGTGCCCCCGCTGCGAGGGGACTTAGTAGGCCCCACCGTGGAGCTCTATGAGGGGACTTAGTAGGCCCCATCGTGGAGCTCTGCGAGAGGGCTCAGTAGGCCCCATCGTGGAGCTCCATGAGGGGACTTAGTAGGCCCCACTGTGGAGCTCTGCGAGGAGGCTCAGTAGGCCCCACCGTGGAGCTCTGCGAGGGGGCTTAGTAGGCCCCACCGCACAGCTCTGCGAGAGGGCTTAGTAGGCCCCACTGTGGAGCTCTGGGAGGGGGCTTAGTAGGCCCCACCGTGACGCTCCATGAGGGGACTTAGTAGGCCCCACTGTGGAGCTCTACGAGAGGGCTCAGTAGGCCCCATCGTGGAGCTCTGCGAGAGGGCTCAGTAGGCCCCACTGTGGAGCTCTGCGAGGAGGCTCAGTAGGCCCCACCGTGGAGCTCCATGAGGGGACTTAGTAGGCCCCACTGTGGAGCTCTGCGAGAGGACTTATCATTTGTCTCCTATTGATTTAGCTGCCAGAGTCTAATGCTGCTTTAAATGTTTGTCACGCTAATGAAATCTGTGTGTGCTTTTGTATGTGTGTAGCAGTGTGTGTGAGGCTTCAAGTGGCAGTATTACCTCCTTAGGACGAAACACACACATAGAGCGAGATGCAAAGACTGACAGTTGTCAGACTGTGTGCTGCCGGGACAATAAGTGTGACTGGCAGCTCTGTTGTCAGCCTTGCACCCTCCAGTCTTTCTCAAGTAACATTTAAAGCTGTGAAATGCTTTCAATGGACCCCCAGGGGCCACACACACAAACACACACAGGAGTCTTACTAGAGCTGCGGGGACACTCAGTCTTGGTCTCCGAGGAGCCTTAAAAATAAGATACATGCCAAAATAAGGACTTAAATATTAAGATGAAGTCTTAAATCATTAACTGAAAGGCTGTAAAACCCACACGCAAGACTGGTTCAGCATCTAGTCACAAACCACCGTTAAACCAGTCTGAAGTCTCATTTCATCATTTTCTATATGTCTTAATCCAATTCAGGGTCGTCAGTCTGAAACCTGTTTAAGAAAATATCACAAAACCACTGAAAATCCATTTCAAACCCAGATTAGCTTTAAACCAGTTAAATCCTTACAAAACTTTTCCAAAACATAATTAAGACCTCTCTATAACTACACCACCCAAAGCTGAAAACCAGCTTCAGACCAAGTCCAAAACTAGTTCAGCTCTCCTCCGAACTGACCCAAAACCAAGCTCAGAACAACTGGAAACAGACCCACAAGCACGACGAAAACCAGTTTAACGCAAAGCCCATTTCAGACCTTTAAAAGTGGTATAATCCTTGTCAATGTCCGATGTTTCTACATGGAGACTAAAGAGAGCAGAGAGGAGCCCAGTGCATCATGGGATGTCCCCCAGCAGCCTCGGCATAGAGCAGCAGGACTAGAGGGATGGATCAGGGTCACCAAACCAGACCTGCTATAAGGTTTATCAGGAAGGAAGGAAAGTTAGAAGATAATCTGAAGGTGGAGAGGGGCTCTGATACCTGAAGTTAAACTGGGAGCCGGTTCCACAGAGAGGGTCCGATAACTGAAAGCTGTGCTTCCTGAAGCCAAACTTTTATATCAGATGGAGACTTTTCAGAGCATTTCTGGGACAGAACAATAATGGGGAATCTGTAATCCATGGACTAGTTTTCCTGCATCACTCTTAGACAGGATGCTCCTCATCTTGGGAATATAAAGTAGGTGGAAGAAGGAGGTCCTAGAAACCTTTTTTATGTGAGTCAAAGGACAGGAAAACTTTATTTATAAAAGACTTTTTGTGCATTTTGTGAAACAACAGAGCAGAAAATCAGGCGCTAATGAAGTGTGAACGTTTCAGATCCAGGGGCAACAAAATTTCATGGAAAGAATCAAGTGACAAAAGCTTTTCCAACAGCCATTTAATGCATCTTCATGACCTTCTGTGACAACTGTATTTTTATTGCAGTCATGTTTTACGCTTTACTCCTTGTCAGGATTTACAAGTTTTTCAACACCAGGAATTTCCAAGTTGCATGTCAGATTCTACTCAGGCTGAACGGTCTAAAACGCCAAACTCAAGGGTTGTTTCCTTTCACAAAACAGGGAATTCTGGTCTTTTAAAGGATCTGTGGGTTCAAATCACACCCTGACAGACTACTTCTAATAGGTTAATCATCTACCAGTTTCACATGTTTATCAGCACAACATGAAAATGTCATGGCACAGTGCAGGAAAGCACATGATTTTAAAATAGGCTATTCCAACTCGCCATGTAAAAAAATTGGTCAGGTACCTTAAACTAATTTCTTCATTGGAGGATATCTACAGCAGTGTGACTGTCTTTACAGCGTATTTACAGGTGCACCAGATTATGATTTGATACAGACACAACCACACTAAATAACCAGCAAAAACTAGGTGAGCTGAGGGCATCTTACATTGCTACTCCCACACACTGAAGATGTTCCAAAATCCTTGCTAAACATTAATAGTTTTGCAGCATTTTATCACTACCATCCATTATCGAGTTACATCCCATCAACAACCATAAACAGGACAAAAAAATGAGTCTTCACCGTGTCCTGATTTGTATGAGGTGTATCCAGTTTCCAGTATAGAGCATTTTGATTCTGAAAAGGCATCTGAACCATAAAAGTTGTTTGGCAAACTACAGTTATTCTCAACACACTGTGAAGACATTGCCCAGTGTTGTGTGTGTTTGTGTGTCTGAAAAAGGGCTCAGTGGTAAGAGACTATGGCTCAAATAAACAACAAAAGCTCCCCGTCAGGGAATCAAACTGGCCTTCTGCATGAGAGGCGGAGATACTGGTCACTATACTAACAAGGAATGTTCTGTAGGCCCAAAAGCTTCACATCCACTACCAAAGGTAAACTATACAATTTGGAACAAGCTCATAGTAACTGCTGAGTTGGAAGCTGCCAGAGTTTCATTGTAAAAGATTACACCCTTTACACTTGCGAGGCTTCTGCGTGAGGGCGGTTACGGCGTCATCGCCACAAACACCGAGTGTGTCTGTGGAGGCTTGATGAGCACCTCTTGTACACCTAACGTACACCCTGCTACGCAGATGGTTACGCAGATGTAATCTTACGTAGACACCAGACGAGTATAAATCCAGCTTAAGGCAGTGGTCGCCAACCAGTTGATTGCCATCAGTATCAGCTCTGTCCATTTGTCCACCGCAAGGTTGTCCAGTGACAATCCCTTAACACTGGAAGCCAGGGAGGGCTAGAGGACAAAGTCTGGTTATGAGGCAGCATTCTTGCTCCAGATACCCAAATCTCACCTGGCTGCACTGTGCTGAGGGTGAAGTCCGGGTATTGTGTAGTATTAGTGCTGCAAATACCCAAATCTCACTCAACTGCGCTGTGGTGAGGGTAAAACTTTCCCATATGAAGTGTGAGTTTTGTCACCCAAAAGCCCAGCCCATTCCAAAGAAGTCTCATTCATCATTCAAACATCTTCCTGTCATTTACTGGAGCTTGAAACATCAGTTTAAAAAATTCACTTTGCAGGATGACATGATGGTTCAGTATTTTTTCAAAGTTCTTTTTGGAGTACCAGGGGCGCGAAGGTGGACTTTGGAATAATTAAAGTCAGAGCAAAGTTGTGAAATTTATTCAAACCCCTCCTAGGGCCCATGTTAAGGGATTGCCATTGGACAACACCTTTTCCGTAGGCGTCATAGATTTGAACTTGAATTTTATTGTATTGTTGGAAAAAACTATGTTTCCAGTAAAAATATTCATGCTTTAGAAAAATACTTATAAGATTGACAGTTGATCACTGAAACAAATTTCCTACAGTCTTTATGGCCCCTGAAGCTCAACATGGTTCATTTTGGTTCACCCTATGGCTCTGTCACTAATCTTTGCATAGTGAAGAATTTATTAGAAAACTGTGATTTTGATTCCATAGAAATGTGTCTCTACTTTTTACAGGTCCAAAATTTTACTACAAACTAATTTTATCTCTCTTTAAAATTTTAGATTTAATTTTGTTATTTGCTTGTTTATTATAATTAAAGGTGTTACTGTCAAACATTATTATTAACTATATAAATATTAGTTATTATTTTCTGTTTGGGAGCTTGTGTGTTTAACTAGAACTGCACTTCTGAAAAAGACTTACTGTCATGGACAAGTCACTTCTAGGAGTCATCTGAGGGTTTTTCCAGGAAAATGTCCAAGGCAGGTCCATTATCTGGTAATTGCTGTAGATCTTCAGTCTGAAACAGAGCAAACAAGCACATCACTCACAGGACAACAAACCAGGTTAGAAATTATCCTCCTAACTAAGGATAAAGTCTTCCTTGTCTGCTCATCCATGTCATTTGAGAGATCCACAACCTCACAACACGCCACATGTGATTCACTGTCTGAGGACTGAACTCAGACAATAAATCCAGTTGTTGGATCAACATAAAAACACCATCTATTTCCTGTCTAGAGAACAAAGGGTAGACTGTCTTTGTCTCAGCAGACCTTAGAGGATTATTCTGCCTCTTTTCTTCAAAGGTCTGGTCCTATCTACATTCTGGAAAAATACATTGTTAGTAAAGATCCTGTATGATACACTTTCAAAATATATTGGGGACTGTACTCAGACACTGAACACAACTTTTGTACCAAATTAAATAACACCACAGCAAATACCTCTCCAACTGTCCTGCAAGCTCATAAAAATAATTAATTACACAAAAATCTGACATTTGATTTCTACTGAAAGTAAAATAAATGGAAAATGTTTTATTTAAGATAATTCAGAACAAATTATCCTACTTTTGATCAAATGATCTTAGTAAATATGAACGCAACCATTTAGGAAATTCTTAGCCAACATTAACCAGGAATGTATAAAATGTGGGAAATTATAGATTAGAATTAATAAACAGGAAATAATAAGATGCTTACATACAAGATAAAGATTAACAAGCTACTAATGACATAACAAAACATAAGTTCTGCTATTAAGAAGAAAAACATCCCAGTTAAAAGTTCCTTCCTCAGATTATCTCCAGTAAAAGAAACTCTGAGGGGATGAAGGGGAGAAGGTTTTTTCTGACGCTGCCATTGTTTCATGCTCCTTTCTAGTATTTGATCCCTCGTAACACAAATGTTGAAGATGTTGGTTTTATCCTCTCTTTCATTCAGGCTTTCCATGACATCTGCAATGCTTATGGTGACACAGGAAAGAGAAAAAAGTTCATTTTGTGAAGGTTTTATATAAATATCTCTGGAATGTACAAACTTTGAGAGAAAAAGCGTTGTCATAAAGTCCCTTTTCATCTCTTGATGAGCCTTAAACTGCTGTGGACCATCTCTGCTGCATAACTTCTGTTTCCATCCAAGGTGATGACATTTGATTCATCACAAGCTCTGAAAATAAACCTGCTTTAGATAAACTGCACAGCAAGATGATCTACAAATCATTGCATCCTGTTTCTATTTACATTTCACACAATGTCACAAGTTTTTATTTAGAATCGGGAGGAAAACATGTTTGAAAATGACTTTAGAAATATAAACTGTACATGACAGAAAGCAGAAGAAAAGGAAAGTTTAGGACACATAAATGATAAATATTAGTTACAGAAACGTTACTCTGACATGTTTGAGCTTTATTCTGTCCTCTTACAATAATAATCAAACATTATGGATATAAATGACATCTAGTTATTTTAGATCAGCTATAACATCACAAACATATTTTCTGACTTCTGACCTGATCCTAAATATGACAACATTCAATCACAATGATTATGATTTATAATCTATTAAATATTTGGCCGATTATGCATCTTAATCTAAACTAAAAACCTTTTGACCAGAATTCTGTCAGAATATCAGAGAATATTCAGTCAGTAAAGTCACTTACACCATTTCCTGCTTTTTATGTGTCAACTTTAACACATTCATGTACAGCTGCCATGAAATAAGCAGCAGGTATTAACTTTCTATATTTACATCAGATAACAATTTCCTGGCACCGAAACACTGAAACAAGAAAAAACCTTCATCAAACTAAACAACAAAACAAAACGTCTGATCAAGAAACCAAAAGAGTCCAAACTAGAACTCAACTAAACCCACAGACCATGTTATTGACGGCTGAAACTGTGATAGAAATGACCAAACACATACAAACTGGTTACCATTAAATGCAGCTGCACAAGTTTGCAAGATGGACATGAGGTCAGTTTTCTAGAAGTCACATAATCAGATATTTACTGTCTAATCTAAACTATTTGAAGCTGGCAGAAAGTTTACATTTAGCAAATGACATCTCAGAAAACTGAACTCATTTCACGTTTGTGACATAATGTGACTGAAATGTTTGGAAAACTGGAAAAATATGATAAAGTTTTGTAATGTAGTTACACTTTTGTCATGTGTGTAACTACATGTGCACTATTTTTCTAAACATTTCAGTCATATTAAACCATAAAATGTGAAATGACTTCAGTTTACTTTGAAGTCATTTGCTAAATGAACAATTAGAAATATATTTCTTTAACTTTATGTGTTCAGAGGTTGAATCCCTCCTACCTTGTAACAGCTGCAGGCAGGTCTTCTGCTGCTCTCCTTCCTCTCTTTAGTTTCATTAATATTCCACTTAGCAGAAACGTTTCCTTCTACAATCTGAGAAAAATAAAAAATCCTCCATAAATCAGGAAAGCTTCCTTCATCCAGCAGGTCCAGAGTCTCTCTAACAGGTTTTCAGAGCTGCTTGTAGAAGGAGACGTTCTAAACTTGTCTTTATTATGTCTCACCGAACGCTACGTCAGAAAGGCAGTGTGGTGTCCTGGATACGTGCCGCGCGCGTGCGCAGTAACGTAGCAGCTGTTTGTAGTACAGTATGGTGACACAGTTCTACGTAGCTTCCAGAGGACGAGTTCACGTGAAGGATCGGGATGATTGACAGGTCGCCATCTTTCCTGTTAGTGAGGAGATAAAAGGAAAACGGCGTCATGGCCTCAGGAAGAAGTTACCGTAGCGGTTCAGAAAAACGGAGGAAGAGAGACAGTCAGAGGTGGGACACTGGCGCGTGATGTGGAGAGAGAGAGAGAGAGAGAGAGAGAGAGAGAGATTGTAATTAGTACTGCTAGCTAGCTCAGCTAGCCTCGGCTAAATGCTAGTTAGCTAGCTAGGAGTTTAACTCATAAATCAGGTTTAGTGTTTCATTTATTAAAGTTGGTTAAATTAAAATGAACATTTCATACGTGAATGGACTGACTGACACTTAGATTACTTTAGGATTACTGATGATTCATTTATTAAGTTTACTGTGGCTTTTATAGGCCTATGAGTAGAAGTGTGTGATGCTTTCTAAACAGCAGTTATTTATTAAATAACTAATAAATATTGGGCCTGTTATTGATTATTTTGGACCATTGTGGCAGTGGATTATTGACCTGAGTGGATGATGGATCAGGGTAGATTATCACTAACTGCTGAGTTAGTTTCAGTCTCTTTGTAACATTTATTAGAAAATTAATTGTGACAATAAAGTTTTCTTATTTGAACAACACGGCCTCAATTCCTGCAGCTGAGATCAGTTTTTGATGTAGTACTTTGTTTTATTCAAAACAACCACAATAACACAACCTAAAGTCAGAGTGATGGAAACTTTGTATATTATATACATATGTATGTAATTAATTAATCTCAATTAATCACATTTATGAGATTTTGACCAGCTTTATGTTAAATATTATTAAACTGCCTCTGGGGTTTTGAAGCCCTGGGCCCTTCATTCTGGCCACCCTGGATGGCTGGTGTCTGGCGGGGTCGGCAGCTGCCGATCTTGGCCCACCGGGGCCTGTACCCTGTGACCCCGGGGGGCTCTGGCTGGGGCTTTGCTCTGCCGCCCTTGGGGTGGGTCCAGGGTAGTCTTTGTGGTGGGGTGGCTTGGGTTCGTGCTCCAGGATTACCAACGATCACCCCGATCTCTAGGCCGCCCTAGTTTGCCTCTAGTCTCCGTGGAGACGTGATCACATTTGCAGGATCACACTCATCTCTGATCGCTCCTCATTCCTCATCCTCTTCATGCTGACAGTCACTGAGTTGTCCAGTGGGTTTATACACTAAGAAATACTTTTGTTTAGGATTATTTTTATTATTATTTATGTGTGTGTCTTTGGTGCTTTGGTTGTTGATGTGATACATCTTGTTGCTGTCTGGGTTATTTTTTTAGGAACTCCTGATGATTGTCAGCTTAGTTTACTTGTAAAAGCTGTAAGAAATTCTTTGTTGTGTTTCTGTACAGGTGTAGCAGCAGAAGGAAGGCTCCTTCTTCGCCTCTGGTTCCTGCAACAAGAGGGGGACACTCTCCTCCGTCTTTAACTCCAGGGCCTGTCTTTGGGTGGATCCTGCTGGACTATCCAGCTCCTGTGGTCGCGGCCTCCTGGCTGCCCTCCAAAGAGCTGTTTCCTGTCTGCGCCGCCTCCCAGCCTGACTAAACTAAATATTTTAATATGTAGGTGTTGACAAACATGCAGTTATTGTGGTATTTATGTATTTATTTATCAATTTTACTGGTAATTTAAGTTTGATTCACTAAGTATTCTATGAAAATGTTACCACCACTTCCTTTCTCCTCAGCGGAGCTGCTTTCAAAGTGATTTTCCAAACACATGAAGTTTCTGGACAAAGTATCAGACCGGTATCAGATCGGTATCACCGATACTGGCTTGTATTTTACTTGGTATCGGATCAGAAAGAAAGCGAGTGGCATCGTACATCACTACTCCAGTACTCCTGCTGGCAGCACGCGGTGTGACGGAAACCTACGAGCCTGCGTGCTCTAGTCTGGAGCTGCTCTTAAAGGGCCAGCGTCACTAAAATACCCCACACAGTTATCACAATACCAGCTTTACAAGCAGAACGAATGTGAACAGGTAAACAGTTTAAAACATAATAAGCTCCGTTTCACAATGACACATGTTTAATATTAGTTCTCTTTGCTACAGATAAATATATTTAGTTCAGTAAACAGCCTCTCATTACACAGTTCTTACCTTTCAGTTTACCAAACCAAGACTTGGTGGTTCACATGTTGCAGCTGCAGAGCCGAATGTCACCATGGCCAGAAAAGTGTCTCAGGTAAACTGCAATCACACGTCAACTGTTTAAAAGTGGGTTGTTAATACAAGTTACTTAGACTCTGTTTTACAGAAACAAGTCATGGAAGGTGGAGATTACTGGTTCTCCGGTCAGCACTGCATCTCAGTGAGTGATGACCTTTTCAGCCAGAGCATCTGTAGTTCTACACTTCATTCTCTGTACAGCATTAAAGTCTTTTCCTACAGATTTAAACATCCGATGATAAAACTTTGTTCAGGCTCTAGACCCCCAAACTCCCTTGGTGTTCCTCTGTTTGATCGGGAGAGGATGGAGCACATCTGGCGGTCCAGAAGAAGCATGTGAAGAGCATCCAAGATCCACCAGGTGTTGCTCTCTACACTAAAACTGGGAGCTGACCAAGGGAGGTGTGTGTCTGCCGGTGTTTAGGTGAACCAGAGGCTCAACTTCCTTGGAGTCTTTTCATCTGCAGCTAAACCGCTTCAAACCAGGTTTGTGTTGAGAGAACTGAAACCAGAACGTGTGTGTTATTATTGACGTGTGGTTGTGTATGTGATGTGGTTCATGTGTTGTGTACGCCTATAATGTTTCAGTTTGATATTTCATGTTACGTTTCAATGTACTTCTAGGGAGCAGTGCCAACAGCCTGAATGTTCAGGTTTACCTGTTGGAAGGGCTACACAGGTGGAACCAGGACCAGGTGTTGCTGCCATGGCAACTGAGAAGTCTCCTTTGTGCTGCTACTCTGGTGATTTGCTGCATTCTGTCAACCAAACCTACAAGAAGCTGTTTGGCAGAAAGGTGGCGCCAGAGTTCTGTCCGTCCTCATGTTACACAGGTCAGAATTACATCAGTGTTACCAGGACAAAGGAAAAGCATGAGGCTGCATCTCTCTGAAAACTCTTGTGTTGTACTGTATACCTGTGAAACTGTGTTGCTTAGTGAAAACAATATTTAGCCTTTTGTTACTGTGTATGTATTTCATGATTCTTCCAGCCGACTGGTTTTTACTCATTCCAGTCTGCATGGTGTTTATTTATTTGGTCTTGTCTCAGGCGAACTCGTAGGAGTGCAGTATCTGTTCCAGCAGACTGGTCAGGAACTGCAGGACATGAACCCTGACTCAGAGGAGACCGCCCGGTTGGTTGAGGAGCACGATGTGGTGCTTGATGAGGAAGATGAGGGCTTTTCTGACCTCACAGACGAGCCACAGTGCTGGATATGGAGGTTCAACCTGCTCCCAGCACCTCCTCCACGCTGGCCTCTGGCATATCTGAGGCTGGAGATTCCTCACATGAAACTGTGTCAGTAACAGTTATTTGCTGCTGTTTTCTACATACTGTATGTTCACGCATTTTATTGAAACTAAAGGTTTTAAATAGTAATTTTCTGTTTTCTGCTTAATAACATTGGCAGGCTGTTGATGAGCAGAATGTGGCTGGATACCAGCATGTGGAGGAGAAAGATCCTAAATAGAATTTAGGGAACTTGCTCGTCAATAATTGTAAATAGTTCTGATTGTTTGAGTGTTTATTGTAAATATTGGTCTTTTTTAAATGGTTCTTGTATTATTCATTTTCTGTGTAAAAGCAACATTTCTCATTGTGAAGAGCGACATTAAACACACAATATTAGTGAATAATTGTAAATAGTTTAATTATTGTTTAACAGTGTTTATTGAAAAACATGTTTGTCGTTGTTCTTAATGACATTGAACATTAAACAGTGAGTGTGAAATGATTATTGTGGTGATTATGATGAAAGTATGTAAATTACTGGTAAGAAAGAACCACATTGTGACATTAAACTAAATGAAATCTTGTTTTTCTCTGATGAGGAATAATCTAGTGAATATATTCATATTAAATAATAATATTTAAATAAACTTTTCCTCCACCCAACCTCCCATCTCTCCTGGGTAGGCTGGGTGGTGTTTCATCTCCAGCTCGGGTCCTCTACCAGAGTCCTGGGAGCTTGAGGGTCCTACGCAGTATCTTAGCTCTAAGCTGCTCTACTGGATGGAGATGTCTGATGGTTCTCCAGGTTTCTGGTGGAGCCGCTTCTCCAGTGTGGAGGACACGGCCCCCAGTGATCCCATGACCACTGTTACTACTGGTGCCTTCACCTTCCAGGCTTTCTCCAGCTCTATCTTGGGTTCTTGGTATTTCTCCAGTTTCTCGTGTTTCTTTTTCCTGATATTTACCTGGGGTCCTGCCTGGTGTGGTAGATCTGGGTCTCGATTGTCCTGGTACTCAAGTCTTGCTCCTGTGCTGCCATGATTAGCGCCTCTGTGCTGTCCTTCAGTCCAGCCCTCTCTAGCCGTTGGTTGGACTTGTTCCACCACTTCGGCTGTCTGTCGGTGGTACATCCCATGCAGGGGTGTTGTTTGTTTTGTGGAAGCAGGTGATGTGGAAAAATAGTTTCAGGTAAGAAGAAGAGCTCTGGACGCCATCTTGATGTATAAACAAAGAATGATTTTATTACAAGAAGTGACATCTTAAACAGATCTGCAGAGTCTGTGAGGTCTCTGGCCAATCTTGAGAATCCCAAAACCACATGTGTGAGGCACCTTATATACCTTTCAAACAAAGACATTCCTTAAGTTCTGAGTTGACCAATCCTGTGGAAACACATATGTTTACATAGATGGTGTTTGTGTTGAAGTCCAGTCTCTAAGACAGAGAAGCTCATATGGTAAGAACTTGAGTGTGTCTTACATCAGCTAAAGTGTCTCTTCTGTGTTACTTTGCCGGACCCAAGCCTGGATAAAGGAGGAGGGTTAGACACAGAGCAATGCCACACAACTTAACAGTCCTTTGGTTAAATTTGATATTCTAACATTTAACAATAAAGGACAAAATTGATTTATGTAATGTGGATCTCGACAAAGGTCATCAGAGCTTATTTTTAAAAGTGATGTCCAATTTCAATGACAAAAATACAAAAACAATAAAACAAACCAAGAATCAACAGAAAATATTATTTGTAGTTCTAAACATATTTAGGGTGTTTTTGACTGACCTTTTCTTCTTCTTCTTCTTCTTCTTTGGGTTTTAAGGCGGTTGGCAGCTAACTTACTGGTGCATTACCGCCACCAACTGGACTGGGGTGTGGAACATGAGTCTTACCTGTCTAACGTTTAAAAAAAAAAAAAAAACTAAATTCTGTATATCAGTCCTGTACACACTTAGAAGAGCTGTGTTAAAAATATACACAAAAAATGTGTTGATACGTGTGTAACACATTCTGTTTGTATTTGAACACAAGATGTGTAATGTAAAAAGGGTTTACACATTAAATGTGTAGAGCCTTTTAACACATTTATTGTGTTGGAATTTAACATCAGCCTATGATGTTATGTTTCACATTTTTCTAACTCTAATTCAATTGTTTTTTAATGTAAGTGAGATTTTAAAAAAAGCATGTTTTCAGTACTTTGTATCAAATTAAATTCAATAGGCCAATCTTTTCTGAAAGATAGGCCCAGTTTATGAAAAATAAAAAATCTTCATAAACTTGCCCTCATTAAATATTTTATATCTGCCTTTAGAATTTGATACACTCCATGTACCTTTTTACCCTATTTGATTTATTTCTAAATTCTGTAATTTCCCTCTGAGATTGATAAAAATGTGTTTGATTGCTTGGTTGTTGTTTTTTTCTTTTTTTACTTTCTTTTATATATCAGTCACAGATTCCAGTATCTAAGTCAAATGAAAGTTTAGAAGAGACAACAGGCTAATGTTCCACAACTTTCCACCAGGTAAACCACTAACTGAACTATCTCGCTGTAAGAGAACTGGAGGACAGACTATCCACCTCTGCTCTCTATCCAGCCTTGTTTTCTTTCTCTCTCTGCCTCCACCATACATCCACAGCCGCTGTCACTGCCAGATCTGTATCGCAGTCCACATTAATACAGGTCTGGAAGAAATACAGATCCACTCGGCAGCGCTGCTCAGCAGCTAGGACCAGGTGGACTAAACCATTTAAGGGAAACATAGAGGGGGGATTCATTAATGTATATTTCCAAAACAAACACATATTGTGATACCACTGCATTGATTGCGTGGTTGTAAGTTTATTATTGAGTGCCAGAATATCTTTTCAGCATTAAAATTATATTGAGGTTCCCTTTGGGCCACCTTCGGTCATGGGGCCTTAGAATCGTTCACCCCCATCATACGGCGACGCTGTCAGTAGGTGTCGCCCTGTATTCGCGCTAGTGCCACAACGACAGAGGAGAGTCAAGATGGAGGATTCATCGCCGGGTTCGTCAGAGTACCTAGTAAGTAATTTTATAATTAATGGAATTATGTTAACGTTGTCAGAGTTAATCAAATTAAGTATAAAGGAAGCTAAAGTTATGTTGGAATTTCTGGGTTATGACACGAGTTAAGCTATAGTTTTAAGGTTTGGAAGTGTTAACTAGCTTGTTCTGTGATTCACCTTTAACCAGCTAGCTAACAAGAATTAGCACGATAACACAAAGTTTTTCCGTTAGTATTCCCGCTATAGTTGTTTGGGTAAGGATATACTTTTCCAGCGACTCACTTTTATATCACATAAGGATAATTTTTCTAAACTGGCCGCTCTTTCATTTTATCTTTTTTTTTTTTTTTTTTTTTGAAGGTCGTGTTTTCCCGCAGTTTTTCAGAATAGCCAATAGACTCTTTCACAGTCAACTTCCGCTTTGCGGCGGAGCGGGAGGTGG
The DNA here is from genome assembly GCF_017639745.1 of Melanotaenia boesemani. Lineage (NCBI taxonomy): Eukaryota > Metazoa > Chordata > Actinopteri > Atheriniformes > Melanotaeniidae > Melanotaenia > Melanotaenia boesemani. Next base: position 6,640,261 of record NC_055705.1, on the reverse strand, counting down.
TATTTTCTATGGGGAAGGTGGGCCACCGTCCAGGGCGAAATCTACCCAATCTACTTGTTAATCTTTGAATCTTTTTAATGATTTTACTGTAATTCTTCTTACATAAAATTATTTATTTTATTAATTATTTTATTTTTTATACTTTTAATGTTTTATGTATACATTGAATTCTCTTGAACCTGAAAATGTGCCATACAAATAAACTTTCCTTTTTAGCCTTTTCATTGTTTCTCATAAATGTGGGAAAACGTGTTATACTTTTCCACTCATAAAGTAGTAGTAGTCCAGTAGTCTAACTGGGGGTAGAAAAGATGCTATGACCATCTGAATAGAATTAGATACGTGATGTGCATTTCGGAGTTGGCAGCTGGTGTTGTTTTGCCTGTCATTAATGGGAGAAATACGACACATAGGGTTGTTTAAACTATATTTTCTTTCAAAAAGCAGCCTAAAACATTGGGGAAAAAGTTTTTGAGATAACATGCACATGATTTTAAATATTGTGACTTAAAGGTGCTAAGGGCAGCCTGACAAATCTTTTCATCACTTAGGCAATTTATAGCAATTATTTGGTCAGAGATATGATTTGGCAGCAAGTTATGAATTAGGCATGTCTGTAGATGGTGTGTTGTCCATCCATTTTAATTTTTGTATGCTTTTTCTTTACAGCTTTCACATGACGTGGAATCTATTAAAGTCCTTGTGACAACTTTTAAAGATGAGAAAGAGATCTGTAAAAAGATTCTCCATGTTAACAGTGTTAAAAATCTAACAGAGCAAAGCCTTGCCTTGCAAACTGGTTGTGTTCTGGCCAGGTTTTTAAAGTACAACACTGATTTCAGGGAATACGTTGATGTGGACATGAATGTAGCCATTAAGGACTTTGATAGGTTCCATGTATTTCTGTCAAGTGGAGGACCTGGAAAACAAACCGGGGAGACTAATCAAAATGAGGTATGGATAATGTCGGTTGATAGTCTTTTAAACATATTGAGATATGCATAAACTAAATGTGATGCAGATAGTGTGTATTTAGCAAGTAGCCAGTGCACTAGAATAAAAATTAATAATTCTAGATTATCTATTATATTGTTTTGTTGAATTTTGAAATATATTTTTCCCCCTTATTTTCTTCATAATTTCAATGGAATTTTATTGTCACCTTGATAAAGGTTACTGCAAAAATGTGAATAATCGATTCTGTGTAGGCCCCCACTGATATAGAAGAGGTTGGTCGAACCTTGCTGCCCCTTCTGAGGAAAAAAGCCCCACAAATTCTCAAGGAGTATGAGACCACAGGCATCCTGTCAGTGCAATCCAGAAAGTTTCTTGTGAAGATATGCGTAGGGGATTTAGTAGAGAGGTGTGGCTTGTAAGTACCATATCTTTGTTCTCACCACTTTTACGTTTGCAGTAAATATGCTACATGTTACAGGTAATGGTAAAGTTCACAGAGGAAAAAGATGCAACTTTATGACTAAATTAACAAGTGGTGATGGTTTCTTCTTCTTTTCTTTGTTTTAAAGTTACCCTTTGAGTGCGGAGAAGCTGGCTGTTGCCAAAAGTATCATTTCCGCTTTCCCTTCACTGAGTGTACGTGTGGCAGGGCAAGGCGAAGGATTTGTGAGTAAAACCAGCAGTACAGCCTGTAAACAACTCTTAACACTCCAGGAATCATTATTTAAGGGGAAAAACACATTTAAAAAGTCTAAACCCCAATTATTTACTGTGTTTTCTGCCCTGCTCATTCTAAGGGTAACCACATATTGTTTATGTTTTTGTTGGAGCATTTAATTAATTGACAACTTGGGTGAATGGGATTTTTACCAAGATCCTAAAAATGTTCTTGAAAAATATCCCCCCAGCCCATCTTTAGTATTTCTATTCCACAGATCTTCTCCAGGGCAGCTTCAAGGTAGCCTGGCTATCGCAACTTCAATTCGAGCATTTAGTCTGGCCAAGAGCAAGAGAGACCCGCCTCTTTCAAATGTCGCTGTTGGTGATTGGTCGAAGCTTAAATCAATCAAAGCTTAAACCAATCACAGCACTCTTTTCTCTGACTTGTGTGTAGCCAGCGGGGCTAACAGACTCTTACCGAAGCCGGTCGGGAGCAAGGCCAAAACGTCTTTCCCTCCAATAAATGTGTCCAGGACTACTCGTTGCTCACATTTCACAGAGAACTTTTCGTTTAATGTGCTGAAAACCGAATCTCCTGCTGTGTCAAACGCTGCCACTGCTCCATGTTATCAATGTTGATAGTGTTGCTGCCTGTCGCGTCACCTTTTTAAAAGGAAAAAAAAAGCTTTTTCATCTTTCATTATTGTTTGGGAACGTTTTTAGCAAAACTTAAATATCTTTTATCTACATCCTTTTCACTCTTTATATTTTTCCTTTTTTACATTAACGAAATGTCTCAGTGCAACTTGATTACTTGATGAATTTAAACTTATATTTTCTCTAGATATTATTACATCTACCTGTCTAGGTCTGCAAGTGTGAAATTGGTAGTTTTTACTGGCACAGTACCCTTTTTGAAGGCAATGCATTGTTGTGCATGTCAGTGTCAAATAAATTCCAGTTTAAATAATATGAAGTGCTCTGTAACCCATGACCACTGATATTTAATTCCATCTTAATATTTAACTGTTGGGTACATATTCATACAATTTGGTTGTGACCCGTAGGTAATTAAACAGAAATGAACAGTAAATCAATGACACTATTTTTCCCCTCTCAGGAACATTTCTATGATCCAGTGTCCCACTGTGGATTTTTGGAGAGTAAACTGCGCAATCTTCGACGTAATCTTCAGCAAGAGCAAAGGCGATACAGAAAGCGAAAAGTGACCACAGACTCGGATGAAGCTGGGGAACCTGAGACCACGGAGAATGAAACCACTGACACAACTGAGTGGGTTACCCTGACCAAAAGGCTACGACCTTCAGCTGAGAACCTTTCAGCTATCAAGACAGGCATGGAGAAAACTTACATTCATCGCAGAGCCTGGATTAGCAGAGACTCCCCCACTGTTGAAGAAATATTTAACGAGTATCCACGATTCTTGGACACCCCCTGTTTGGTAGGTTTGCTTGTTTCCCTGCCAGTGAATTATTTTGTTAATTGTATAAATGTGAAAAAAAAAGAAACAAAACAAAAAAAAAACGAACAACCCCCCCCCCTCAAAAACAAAATACAGAACTTCAGTGTCACCAACACAGAGCAATATTAATTATGAGTCAGGTTAATGTACCTTGTGAAAGTTTTTAAAAATATGGTTTCAGAGGTGGATACGTGTGTTGTGGTTTTAGTATTTGGGTGACTGTAACATGTTTGCATCATTTTTCAGGAAAAAAAAAACATTTCAAACGCCATGCTGCCACAGAGAAGGCAAAATAAAATGAGATTGTTGGATACTGCAATTCATTTAATGCTTTTTAAATGTTTTTTTAGTTCCATATATCGCTTTTCATTCTTAAAGTATGTTTTTTGTTTTGTGGGTTTTTTTTTCTCCATGACAGCTGGACTCAGAGTTCGGGAGACTTACTGGTGGAAAGACAGACTTCTTTCTACGAAGATGGGAGGCCAGCATTATCCCCAAACTCAAATCTGTGGCTGCTTTGGAAAACAGTACATCCCCTCTTTTGAAGGGCGTTGAAGACAAATCAGAAGGTATTTTCATGCTGCTCTATCCCCTTTTTGTCAGAAAACTCGGCCTGTCTGTCTCTCACTCCGTGATTCACTCCTATCAGCAGGCTTCCTCATTTATGTCCTGTTTTGAATTGATCATTTATTAGGGCTGGATGATTATGGAAAAAATAATAATCATAATTATTTTGATTGATATTGAAATCACGATTAATGTGCACGATTATTCATTGATTTAAAAAAAAAGTGTTTATTAAACCACCTAAACTCAACCTCAAATATAACTTGTTTTAAAAAAATGGAAATAAATTAGAAACAAGTAAAGGAGTAAAATAATATATTAAAATAACGTTGCCAATAAAAAAAATCTATATGGATCCCTGTTACATACATGTGACATTAATCATTATTTTTGATTAAAGTGTTTTTATGATTGTGAGAAGGCATGATTGAAATCACGATTCAAATTTGATTAATTGTCCAGCCCCTTCATTTATAATTAATTTGTATGTGTTCAGGGTGGGATATGAAGCTGATTCAGGTGTTTTACAAATGAGACCGTTGGTCTCTGTCTGATTTCAGCTATCCACCAGAGAGAATATGACACAGTCCTATACACAGAAATGATTGATATTCACACTACTGCATTTTGATGAATGTTGCACTTTGTTTTTTTTTTATTGTCAGATGAGATTTGTTACACTGCCCTTTTGATTTTGGTACACCTGCTTCCGCCAGTTGGTGCCAGTCGATGCAGTTTGAGCTCTGCAATAACATGTCTTATTGATTTTGTACCGGTATGTAGTCAAGTTTGAATTTTAATTCCTCTATTGGTATGTAGACTACTTATCACTTTACTAAATGCATAATTTTTTCTTCTGTCTCAAAGCTTGGAACAAGTATTGCATCTCTTTTCAATCCTGTTGATTCATCCAAGACTCACCAACCCCAGCTGATGTGCATTGGAGATCTAAGGAGTTCATCCAGGCAGTATGTTATCATCGCCAAGAACGACAGGGTCACCATTCCTTTGGATGATGGTCTGGCCTGTGCATTGGACAAGCTTTTCAAGCTTTATTGGGTTTGTAACTTGTCTTACCCAACTCCACTCAGTGCTGTGTTTACTTTTTTGGAGTACATCTATGACCTGCCTTTCTCCACGCAAAGGAAAACTAAAGTACTGGAGTTGATTTCAAAGCTCAAAGCTTGCAAGTAAAATGTTTACCTGTCCTAAATGTGGACAGCCTGTGTTCACTGAGGTGAAAAACCTCATTTGGCATCTTCGTGAAATACACCTTTTATCAGACGGACAAAATGTTAACATTATATGCAGCCAGGATAATTGTCCAAGGACATATCAAAACCTAAATTCATTTTCAAAGCACCTCCATAGAGTTCATGCCACATCAACAAACACCACGCCAATACAATCTGCAGATCAGAGTGCTGCATCTCATAATCCCAGCCCAAATGTTTTAGAGATTTGCAGTGATGGACCAGTGGATTCTGATGTCACGTCACATTCAAGCAAAGATGCAGATCTTGGTAACTGTGCTGCCTCTTTTGTGGCAAAAATGTACTCATCATCAAACATGACCCTATCAGATGTGACAAGAAGTGTCAGCTGTGCAAAGGAACTGCTTGAGAGAACTGTAGATAATTTGCAGCAGTCAACTGTTTCTTTGTTGAGGAATTTGAATGTGTCTAATGAATGTAAGGATGTACAAGCTTTAATGAAGAAGTTTGAAGATGCAAAACACATATTTGATGATGTGGACACGCAATATAAAATGAACAAATACTTCACTGACAACTTTTCCCTTGTTAAGCCACAAGAAATATTTTTGGGGCACAGATCTGATAGTGTGAGGAAGGATGGTCAAATTAAACAGGTTTTGGCATCAGACACATGCCAGTATATATCAGTCATAGAGACTTTGAAGTTTATCTTCCAACATGAGGAAATGCAGGGCCTCTTTCTTCAGGATAAGAAGAGTCATGACAACAAAATGCGTGACTATTGTGATGGTTATCATTTCATGTCTCATTCGTTGTTTAAAATGTACCCTAATGCTGTGCAGTTACAACTGTACTATGATGATCTTGAAACAACAAATCCTTTGGGGTCGAAAACAAAAATACATAAGCTAGGAGCTGTGTATTTTACCATAAAGAACTTACCACCGGACTGTAATTCCTCCCTTGCAAATATTCATCTGTGTCTTTTGTTCAACTCAATTGACAGAGAGGTATATGGATTTGACAAGATTTTGGAACCACTTGTGGAGGATTTGAAACTTCTTGAAAATTCTGGACTGACAGTGAAATTGAAAGGTCACAACTATCAACTTTATGGTACAGTTTGCCTGCTAACAGCAGATAATCTAGCAATGCATACACTTTGTGGGTACCTTGAGAGTTTTTCTGCAAACAGATTCTGCCAGTTCTGCATGGTTGGTAAAACAGATGCACAGTTCATATATGATGAAGATGAAATGGAGCTGCGTACAAAAGACAGTTACCAACACCATGTCAGCTTAAATGAGCCAAGTAAAACTGGTGTTAAAAATGACTCCCTTTTAAACAAGCTTCGGTATTTCCATGTAACTGAAAACATAAGTGTTGATGTCATGCATGATGTTCTCGAGGGCATAGCACCTCTAGAGGTTAAACTCATGCTGCGCCATTTCATTTATGTGGAGAAAGTTATAACTCTGGATCAGCTGAATGAGCGGATTTCAAGTTTTCAGTATGGTTATGGAAATATAAAAAACAAGCCAAGTGCCATAATGAACTTGAGAACCAGCGAGAATCCAGTAAAACAGACTGCCTCTCAAATGTGGTGCCTTTTACTGGTCTTGCCTTTTTTGTTAGGAGATCTTGTGGACAGAAAAAGCCAGCACTGGCATTTACTGATCTTACTTAGAGAAATTTGCAGCATTATATTTGCACCAGTTGTTACAAGTGGGCTTGCTGTATTCCTAAAACAGCTAATAATAGAGCATCACATCCTCTTCAAACAGCTGTATGATGTTAATCTCACACCGAAACATCATTTTATGATCCACTATCCTAGGATGATAATGTTGTTTGGTCCACTTTCTAAGCTTTGGTGTATGAGATTCGAGGCCAAGCACAATCCATTCAAAAGATTAGCACATGCTATGTGTAACTTCAAAAATGTGTCAAAGACTTTGGCTTTCAAACACCAGGTACAACAGATGTATCATTTCAAGCACAGTGATATTTTGACCAAGAAAATGAATGTGTCTAATGCCTACCTTGTTAGTGTTGGGTCACTAAAAAAAGCGGATGTTTTGTTGGACAGCTTGCGGTTAACCCTTGAATGTGATCTGTCTTTGACTAGTACCCTCTATGTATCTCACAGTGTTGATGTGTATGGCCAGACCTACAGAACTGGCTCCATACTGCCAATAAAGACTGACCACAGAGGAGAACGCTTCTTTGGTGAAGTTGTTCACATCTTGCCACAGGCAGTTAATGAGTCAATGCTCCTGTTTGTGAGGATTTTAGAAGTCAAGTACTTCGATGGACATTTTTACGCCTATGCAGTTCAAAGAACAAAAGACTATGAACTGATTTCTTTTGGTGAAATTTCAGATTTTCGTCCCTTGGATGTTATGACAAGTTTTGGTACCAGTGAGTTGTATGTGAACCCAAGATATGTCATTTTATAGCTTGGATGTTTAGATTTTTTCCTGCATTGCAAATAGATAAATGCTTATTTGCTCATTTTATGCAGTTACAAACTGTTACATGTTGAAGAAAATTAGTTGAATTTTCATTTGGCTATTTCATGTTTTTATATCTTTGACCAAGTCAAGATTAATATTTTAATGCCAGAATGTTTAATATTCCCTGGTTTTATAGATATTAATTTACAGTTCGGAATGGTGAAAGTAAACAGGTCATTTGTCAGAACAGAGTAGGATACAGCTTTTGTTACTACAGTACCTGGTGAAAAATGGTCACATGAAATTTCTTTCTTTGAAGGTGGCTATTGTGATGCATGTTTGATTCAAAATGTTGGCTATTTTTCAGTCTGCAAATGTGTCGGATGTTTCTATTCCTGTTTTTCTGTGTTTTTGGTAAATATCTGAAATGCCAATGAAAATAAATTCAGAATAACAAATGTATATTTGTCCCAGGCTTCCATGAATCAGCATTTTTTTTTTAGTTTTAGAGTCACATCTTTTTGCACATCTATGTGTTAAATTAACACGTTTTTGTGTTACCGTGATGAACACAGTAGTTGTGTTAAAAGACAGAACACATCAGATGTGTCAGGTTTAACACAATATGTGTTGTCCCTAATCTGATGCAGCACATGTGTTAAAATTTAACTCATCTTGTGTTATTTTTAACACATCTGTTATAAGAGTGTAGTCCTCAGGAAACTAAATACATAATTGAAACAGACTTCACCTGAGCTTCTCTGAAGAATGTCCTGCAAGTTAAATGTTATCTTTTGTCCCTGCAACAGTGAGACCAATATGCGCCTATCATCCTGGTATTTAGGGCAATATATAAACACATGCTCTATACTCTCTGGTCTACCACATACTTCACAGTTGCCATCTGCATGTTTCTTCATCATAAACAGACTGTTGTTTAGCCTTGTGTGCCCATACCTCATTCTTGACAGAACATCCTCCTCCTTCTTACTTCTGTTTGTATTCCTGCCCTTTCCCACTTTGTTCTGGATGTTGTAGAACCGTCTACCAGTCTGCCCATTATCCCATAATGTTTGCCATCTTCCCTTTATTGTGCATTTAACCATGCTTTTGATTTCCGCTTTACTGTATTTGATTTCTATATCTATGTTGGTATGTCCAGCTGCTTGCTTGGCACATTTATCTGCCAACTCATTTCCTATAACCCCTACATGCGCTGGGACCCACACCAGCGTTAGATTAATACCTGCCTGAAGAAGGTTGTTAACAACTTGGATGATTTCAAATACAATGTCCTGCCTTGACTCTGACCGGAAGTTCTGGATACTGACCAACGCTGAGCTGGTGACTCACCTTTTGTCTCTCCACGATGTTATTTCTTTCTTAACAATGGCCAATTATGCAGATTAGGCGATGACGTCATTTAGCGACTTCTGCCGATTTTCAGGACAGCCAATAGCTACTTTCCTTACTGAGGAGTTGGCAACAGTGGCGGCTACAGACGGAGCGGACAGCTGCTGGACCTTCAGACAAGAACCAGAATGGAGGAGCAGAACCAGGACCAGAACCCCACGAAGAGGAACAAAGCGGGATCATCCTCTGATACCACCGGTCGGCAGGTCAGTGTTGAGGACACTAAAGACACGAGGACGAGTCTCGAGGCTCCGTGTCTCATCCGCCTGTTCTGGTTTTCTATCAGAGGTGAAAAAGAAAAGTAGTAAAAGTTCGTGTTTTCATGTTTTTCCTCGTTAAAACCGCAAAGTATCCGCGTTTCCTCCCAGACAGAACCCAACGTAGGAGCTACGTCTGCAGTACAGAGGAACGGAGATAATATATCACGTTACTTTTACACAAAACGTGGCGTATGGCGCGTTCACGTTGTCTCATAATTCCGAGCGTCCGAGAGTTGTTGACGTCATTATCGAGCAGTTCCCGCTTTAAATGCTGCTGGACAATGGCTCCATCCAGCAGTATTGCTGAGTCATGGTAGTTACTCCTGATAGGAAATGTTTCTCCTGGACGAAGGAACATGAACTCATTCAGTTGGATCCACACCAGAAAAATAACAACATGTAGGTGACTTCAGTCCTTGTTTGAATGTTGTTCCCTCAGTGAGGTTTTTAGTTCCTCGTATCCTCCTGAAACACTGAGACAATCTTACTGTAACAGTCCAGTAACCTGCTGGAAGAAGTTCACAACCACACTACTGTCAAGATGACCTGTAATGATTGTTAATCTCAGTTAGTTTACTTGATATGAAACATGCAGAAAAGCAGAACTTTACACGTTATTTAATAGTTTTAGTTCAACTCGACCATTTTAAATTAGCTCTACGTAACTTTTTATTTACTTTTTTACTTTAGTCAAAGCCTCTTTTTCTAATAAATAAGCTTTTCTATATTGGACTAAATGTTTAGTCCTTTTCTTTAACACACAGAGTATTTTCTAACATCAACTTCAGGTTTGTTCATATTTCAGATCATGTTTCATTATTCTAGTAAAGATTTACAGGTTTCTGTCTTTACACGGGATTTCAATAGTAGATTTTTCTGGTAGTATTTTCCTTTGCCAGATATAGTTTCCCCTAACTATAATACACAGTTTAAGTTCAAACATCAGTGTTTTTATTTATTTCTCATGTTTACACACATGTCAGCTCATCTGTGGTTATTCTAGTAAATATGAGGAGATTTAATTTTTCTCTACTAAACTTGTTTGTGGATTCAGATTCTGGTCGACTGTATTTTCCCTTCAGCCAGAATCTGTTTCCCCATAAAACTTTAGTAAATAAAGAAGAAACGTCCTCATATTTACTAGAGAAATGAAACATGATCTGTGTGTAAAATGAAACAGTTCCAGTTTTAACACACTGGTCTTTCTAGAAAGGGGATCCTGGTTTTGATAAAGTAAAAATCCAGCCATAAACATCGACCACAGCACGTGTCTCTGCTTCACTTCCATCCATTCATTCATTTGCTGTCCCTGCTTAGTCCAACACAGGGTGGTGGGGGGGTGGAGGCCATCCCTGCTGCTATCAGCTGAGAGGCAGTTTCCACCCTGGACAGGTCACCAGTCCATCACAGGACCAACACAGAGACAAACAAGCTCTCACTCACTCCAATGGAGAGTTCAGAGACATCAATGAAGCTAACATGCATGTTTTTATGTGGACAACATGGAAACTCATCCCTGCTTCACTTTAGTAAAGAAAGTCCAAACCTCTGCACATGTACAAGAGTCAGAAAAGATGACGTGACGTTTCTGCTAAATATCACCTGGAGAAGGGACAGAAATGATGTCAGAGCAACTTTCTTGGAGGGAAAAAGGGATGATATTTACTAGAGTAATGAAACATGATCCAGCCTGCGTGTAAATAAAAAGCTGATGTTTGAACATAGATTGGGCTTCAAAGAGAGACGATATGACCGACTGTATTTACAGTATGATGGGATGGAACTTTCTGCTATCAATGCAAAGACGTTCAGATCGTATTTTCCCTTTATGGAGGCCACGTTTTGGATCAGAAACATCCAGAAACAGCTTCTTATTTGCAGTGGAAACATGGACTAAATGTATTAAATTCTGTTATATTTCATATCAAGTAAACGGAGCCAAAGAGAGTAAAAGTCATTCCAGGTGATCTGGATGGTAGTTCGGTTCTAAACTTCTCCAGCGTGTTATTGGACGTCACTTCTTTCCAGTATCTGTGTCATCAACGTCATGACGTTCATGCATTAGAACTTTGTTAAATGATGATGAAGCTGATGTTGGAGGAAATGAGAGTTTAGTCGACACTATGATTGTTTTAATGTTTCAGCAGCTCTTCTCACTTATTAGAAATCAATAGTTTAAAAGTTGGTCCAGACTCAAGTAAACCTCAGTGAGGGAACAACAAGCCTCAAACAACAAGTGAAGTGACCTGCATGCTGTTATTTTTCTGTTTCCGTGGTGAAATAGAGCGTAGTCAGGAGGATCCAGCTCTACTGAACGAGTGCATGTTCTCTCGTCCAGGAGAAATATTTCCTATCAGGGAGAACGACCTCGGCTCCACAACGATGCTCCATAGAGCCGCATTAAACTCATTCACACAATTCTACCTGCTGCACTTTTTCTCTACATCTTATCAAACTGGATCAATTTCTACAAACTGTGACGTCTGCTGAAACACTAAAACAATTACTGCATGTAAACTAGTTTTAACATTGGAAATGGAAAGAATGGAGTAATAAAGCTCATTTCTACCTGTTATATTTTTAGTTTTCTGTCTTTCTGTATCAGGTGATGTGGAAATATTCTGTAAAGGGTGGTAAGCAGAGATGGACCCATACTGTAGCTTTTATTTATTTATTTTTACTGTATGTATAACACGGGACTTTGTACGAATCAACATCAGCTGACGGAGGAACTTCCAGCGGAGTTTAAGAAGTGAAAACAGACAAATATTCTTGCCAGGATCGCAGTCGTATCAGCCACGTGCACAAAGATGCACATGCATGAAGAAGTAGGCCTGTCGCGATAAGCAATAAGTCAATTAATTGAACGATAAGAAAATAAGAGCACGATAAGTTTGCCGGCCGCGATAATTTTTATTAGTCCCCCCTTTACCATAAACTGTGTATGACAATAGGTTTCACTATGGCGTATTTCGACTCAACGCTCTGGTTTGTTGCGGAGTGATCTCTCTGGTGTCATACTTGACTGCAGCATGTTGCAGCACGAGCCGGTAAGCCGCATTTGTTTTGCAGGGCTGCCAACACGCAATGGCCGTGAGACTTGCGCATTTAAGTGGCTTCTCACGCTCTCGCGCTAAACCTCCGATTCTCATGCTGAAATATGTAAATAAGTCGAATGGAGAAATAATAGATGCAAGCACCTCCTCTTTTATCATTTCGCTGCTCCCCACATGTAAGCAGAACACACACATCTAGCTTACGACGTCAGTACAAAGCCCCCACTTCCTGGTCTACCGTAATAACCCCTGTAATCCGCAGGCACATTACGCAAATAGAGTCAGCCTATATACTAGTGTTGTGCGATGTGTCTAACTTTGTGTGTGCGATCCAGCAGCTCAGTGCGCGTGAGAGTGAGCGTGAGCGCAGAGGGAGGAGAAGAAGAGCTTATGAGGAACGAGAGTAGCAGAAGAAGAAAAGGTGTGAAGAGAAGAGACGGAGCGGTTAGGCAGAACAGTCAGGAAAAACAATAACGGTGCGTTATAATAAAGCCGTTTCTCAGCACAACCGCTGTTTCCTTTTTTTTATGGTGCTCCACGCCGTGAGCGGCGAGAGAAGAGAGTAATTGGGAGTTAACCCCGAAGCCAACTCCACTTCGGCCCTGGAGAGGACGGATCTCCCCCGTGTCCTCCGACTACTATCGGCGGATAAGAAGCGGGAATGGTTAACACTAGCGTATTTGACAAAATACACATTAAGAGCAATGCCGGCTAATCGAGAGGTTTGGGAGGATTCCCAGTGGGCTGCATTACTTTTGGGCCGGCGTCCCGGCTTATGTGAAAAAGGCGCTTTTATTTATTTAGTTTATTGATCTTTGAAAATGTGTACTTGCATTATTATTATTATATTAGTTGAGAATGGTCTCAAAATGACACATTAGCGCTTTGCGCAATATTATCGTTTATCGCGATAATTTCTGAGAAAATTTATCGTACAGCTAAATTTGTTATCGTGACAGGCCTATGAAGAAGGAAAGAATATTTCTACTTCCTGATCAGTGGAACTGTTGTCTGTTATATCAGCCAATCACTCTGACTGATCAGCTGCTGTGTGAAATCATTACGCTATCAGAGATCTGAAAACGGTGCTAGCAACAGAGAAGCTGATCAGCTGATCATCAACAGCCAATCACGGAACAACAGGAGAGAGAGGAGGAGGAGAAGCCATATTATTACAGACCTGTGGGAAGTTTTTTCTTTTGCAGTGGCCCTCTTTCTGGCTCGTGATGCCATTCTGTTGCTTATTTTGTGAAAGGAGGTGATGTGACAAAAATGCTTTCAGGTAAAAAGAAGAGCTCCGGACATCAAGTTGTTGTTTAAAAAAATGATGGTTTATCACAAAAAGTGACATCTTAAACAGATATGCATCTCTGTGAGGTCTCCGGCCAATTTTGAGGATCCCCCTGAAAACATGTGTAAGGCATCCTTCTGTACCTTTCAGACAAAGACATTCCTCAGTCCTAAACTGACCAATCCTGTGAAAACACAAATGTTTACACACATGGTGTCGTGTGCTGAGTCCAGTCTTCAGGGCATCTAAGAACCTTATATGGTCAAACCTCTGTCAGCCTTACATCAGCCTGTCTATACACGGAGTCTAAAATTCACTACTATTAGCAAATTGCAGTCTGCTTCAACTGCAACCCAGAATGATCCCCATCTATGTCATTTTAATCAATTCTAATTATGAAATGTTGAGAATAAGATACTTTACTTTAACCTCCTGACTACCAGTAGTATAAATTTGTCCTTTGTGGAGGACATTTGTAAACCTGAATATCTCCATCCCCCTTTCACGCTATTAAACCCACTCATTTTGTTCTCTAAAAAGGACATCCAGGGCTTTTGAATGGCACCACATTTATAGGGGTGGGGCTTTGGGAACATCCTGTTTTTTCCTCACGGAAAATGGCGTTCATTACCACAATCACATTTCATAAGAAGAGGAAAAGTAAGTGCAACTTCTTTTTGTGCAAATGTAGTCCTGAAGTATTATTGTAATATTTCTTTATGATATCTCTTGAGAACACATTAAACCATTTTCTAAATGAATATAACAACATTTTACCACAACATTTAAGAGTCTGAGAATTGTCTTCTGTAGTGGACATTTGTAGCTATTTCCTGAATTTTGTTCTGTATTTTTCAGTTAAGAAGAACAAGTTTCATTGTCAGAGTTTTCTCATTACTCTTCAGACAGTCGGGGAAATTAAAAAAAATATTGATTAAACAATTTTTTTTTCTGGTAGTCAGGAGGTTAAATGAAGGAGTGCGGGTGTTGAACTCTCTCACCCAGAAAAGTGTGGGAGATGAGGGAGGATTAATTCTGTTTATAAGTTTTACACAATTAGATAAATCAGTTACCATCATTAATGTGTTAGTTTTGACAACTTAATATATATTTATATAATTCATGTTAACACATAAACTTTTTAAATTATTGAGTAAATAATAATTTCTATTTAAATATCTCTGGGAATAGTGAATGTTTTCTACAAAAGACAGGGTCTGCTAATCCAGGACAATAAATTCTAAAACATTGTCTGTTATTGTGGTGGCTTCTGGCTTTCTTCTGCAAATTCCTCACGTTTTTAACTGTGTTATTGCTGCCATTCGTTGCATCTAGCATCAAACTCAGTCAGTCACACTTCTGGGAATCAGTCTGTCCAGTTAGGAAGTAACACTGATTGTAAATCAACTTTGTCAAACATTTAATGTTATTGCACTGCATTAGCTGCTCAATTAAAGCCAAACCTAATTACTTATTTGATCCTAAACCAAACTTAAACCAAAAACCAGAGTAAACTGTTTTACAACTTAGAGCTCCATCGCTTCCAAACCAAAGAACTGATCCTAAGTCTCGCCAGGCAGAAGGGCCCAGTCCTCTACAACGGATCAAGAGTCCACATTTTCCCCAAATACATTCTGGACGTCAACAAACGACTTGTGGCTTTCTCCAAATCAAAGAGGAAGCTTTACGTGGGGAAAATTCAGTTTGGCCTTTATTATCCAGCCACTCTGCAGTTCACCCACAACGGGAGACGTATGAAGTTCACCGATCCTGCAGAGGCACTGCTCTACATTAGTAATGTTGGTGCTGAGGGTATACTAATTAGTGCTAATCACTCGTAAGAGTGATTGGGCTATTTGACCTTGTTATTGTTATATCAGTCAGTTTTTTATTTATTTATTTTCTTTCCCTTATAAGATTCCTTATTAATATCAAGGCGTATTATACTTACCAGGATATGTGTCGAAGGTCATCCAACACATTGTTCTTGGGGTTCATGTACGTTTAAAGGAAAAAAAGATATTCATTATTGTGGGTAGCATGCAAACGCAGGTTTGCAGTAGCTTGAAGTTCATAGGGGGGTAGTCTGTTTAAGGCCTGTATGTATGCTGTTTGCAGTTTTGATGTAGTTTTTTGTCTTTGTTTTTTCTTTCTTTTTTTTATCTTTTCTTTCTTTTTCTTTTTTTATCCTATATACAGCTAGTGAGCCCTTTTGTGTCTTCTGTTGTACTTTTGTGTTTGACCGTGGTACCTTTGACTTGAAAACTTCTAATGGCACAGAGTAATTCACATCCAACCCTGGGTAAAGATAATGTTAAAATTATAAGCTGGAATGTGAAGGGTTTAAATCAAACAGTTAAGATAAAAAAGGTTCTCTCACATTTCTAGGTGTTGGTATAGCCTTTCTACAAGAAACCCACCTTTGAATCCGAGATCAATCTAAACTTTGCAGGGACTGGGTTGGACAAATGTTCCATTCACAATTTAATCACAAAAGTAGAGGGGTAGCCATACTCATCCATAAAAAGATCCCTTTCATCGACTCAAATACTTTATCAAATCCAAATGGCAGATTTGTGATGGCCGTGGGAAAGCTGTTTCAACTTCAACACTTGGTGCTGGTCAGTATTTATGGGCGGGTTATTGATAAGACTTTTGAATAGACTAATTTTAAAATACTAAAAATAAGGATATATTTGGCCATTGTTGAAACATTTGTAATATAGCTTACATATTCATTAATGTAAAAAAACAAAATTAAGAGATTTTTGTGTTTTTATACTTGAATTATTAGGATACAGCCTCATAAAAAATCATTTGGGGCGACCATGATTTATGTTAAAATTAATATATTTAATGTTACTCATAGTTTAACAAGTATTGCTAATTAAATTGACGGTTTGAGAAGGACAGACATGTCTGACTTTTAATTTTTTGTAAACTATGATTCTATAAATTTAGTCTATCCTTGCAGTGGCTCCCTTCTAATGCAGTTACAATGCTTAATTTCTTTTATCTAAAACCCATAAAACTGTTATTAAATGTGTACAGTTAGTACCCACTTAACTATAGTATACCATTGATTAATATTTGAGGCAAAACGGATGGATATTCTGTTTCGAATTTAGTACGGTTATTTTCATTGGTTTGTTACCCCAAATGACAGATGGTCGCCCCAAATGATGAGAAAAGTGCAGGTAGTTAAGTCTATTTAAAAAAAAATACACAATACAGATTAGACAAAAGAAAACTGAACAAACTTTTTATTCAAATAACATTTAAACAATTCAACATTTGAATATCACACATTACGTTCTCCAGGAACTCACATTGGACAGGGATGAACAATTGTATTAAAAAAATGAACAGTTGTATAGATGAAATAAAATCAGAACAATTTTCAAAGTAAACAAACACCAACATAGCTGCATGGATTAGATCAATGCTAAAAGGACAAAAGTAATATATAAAAATTCTATGAAATTTAACCAATGAAAGTCAGACATTGCTTTTCAACCATGTTTCAACAGAATTATTTAAAAAAAATAAACTCATGAAACAGGCCTGGACAAAAATGATGGTACCCTTAACTTAATATTTAGTTGTACAACCTTTTGAGGCAACCACTGCAATCAAACGATTCCTGTAACTGTCAATGAGACTTCTGCACATCTCAGCAGGTATTTTGGTTCACTCCTCATAAGCAAACTGCTCCAGTTGTCTCAGGTTTGAAGGAAGCCTTTTCCAGACACCATGTTCCAGCTCCTTCCAAAGATGCTCAATAGGATAGGTCAGGGCTCATAGAAGCCACTGTAGAATAGTCCATGTTTTCCTCTTAGCCATTCTTGGGTGTTTTTAGCTGTGTTTTGGGTCATTGTCCTGTTGCAAGACCCATGACCTGCGACTGAGACCAAGCTTTCTGACACTGGCAGCACATTTCTCTCTAGAATCCCTTGATAGTCTTGAGATTTCATTGTACCTGCACAGATCAAGACACCCTGTACCAGATGCAGCAAAGCAGCCCCAGAACATAACAGAGCCTCCTCCATGTTTCACAGTAGGGACGGTGTTCTTTTCTTCATATGCTTCGTTTTTCCGTCTGTAAACAAAGTGCTGATGTGTCTTAACAAAAAGTTCCACTTTTGTCTCATCTGTCCATAGGACATTCTCTCAGAAGCTTTGTGGCTTGTCAACCTGTAGTTTGGCTTTTTTATGGTTTGTTTTCAACAATGGTGTCCTCCTTGGTCATCTCCCATTAAGTCCACTTTGGCTCAAACAACGACGGATGGTGCGATCTGACACTGATGTTCCTTAAGCTTGAAGTTCACCTTTAATCTCTTTTCTGGGTTCATATTATCTGTCTCTTTGATTTGTCATCAATTGTTGTCCTGCGGCCACGTCCAGGGAGGTTGGCTACAGTCCCATGGATCTTACATTTCTGAATAATATTTGCAACTGTAGTCACAGGAACATCAAGATGCTTGGAGATGGTCTTATAGCCTTTACCTTTAACATGCTTGTCTATAAGTTTCTTTCTAATCTCCTGAGACGACTCTTTCCTTTGCTTCCTCTAGTCCATGTTTAGTGTGGTACACACCATGTCACCAAACAGCACAGTGACTACCTGTAGCCCTATAGGCTGTGTCCGAATGTGCACCCTACTCCCTACATAGTGCCCTATATAGGGGTTACGCCATTTTGTAGGGGTGTCCGAATGTCCAGAAAGAAAAAAGTAGGGCACTCAAAATTACCCACAATGCATCTTGAAAAGTAGTGAGCATCGATGGTCACTAGACGGGCTAATATAGACAACAATGCATTGCGAGCAGAAGCTCAACATGGCGCAAGGAGGCGAAAAAAACGAGCGGCGCGAAATGACCTATAAGCAAACAAACAAAAAATAAAATACAGCATAAGGAATAAAAATAAAAATATTTACACACAACTTTGGATTGGATTTGGAATGACATCTTGACGCGGGTTGTGGTTGCCGTGGTGACGGCGGTAGTCACGTGATTTGCGGCGACGAAGAAAATAGGCAGCTTCGTGTCCGAATCGCCAAGAGAATGAGTCACTATGTAGTGTGCTGTATAGTGCAGCCCTATGTAGTGAACGAGGGGTTAGGGAGTAGGGTGGACATTCGGACACAGCCATAGATAGACCCACTGACTGATTACAAGATTGTAGACACCTGTGATGCTAATTAGTGGATACACCTTGGATTAACGTGTCCCTTTGGTCACATTATTTTCAGTCTTTTCTAGGGGTACCATCATTTTTGTCCAAGCCTGTTTCATGAGTTTATTTTTTAAATAATTCTGTTGAAGCATGGTTGAAAAGCAATGTCTGACTTTGAGATTCAAGTTATTTCTGTGACCATTGTGAGTTTTTCTTTCATTAATCGAAGGGTACCAAGAATTTTGTCCACGTCTGTACATGAGGAAGTTCATCGTAGGTGACAATAACAAACTTGCCACACAGATATACAACATTTTCTTGTTCCCTAAGTGGCTCAGGAGGAGAGTTTGGGGGATCCTCAGTGTGGTGCATGGTGTTCCTCAGGTCTGGTGTTACTGGCTTGTAACAAGAGCATGGACTCCTCGCTCTTTTCCTAGCAAGATTTTCTGCTCTTGCTGCAGGGTCTGACTTGATCAGCTGCCTATAGTGAACTGTCTTTTCTTTACTTGTTAATGGTGCCATCTAGAAAATAGGTTAAACTAGTTAAACATGATTAATACATGTGCAGTTACCTAATGGAATGTCATGCTATGCAGTTTTTACTTTTCTCTTATAAGATTGTACAATAATCAAAAATAAATGTTTATTCCTAAATAGAATTGGAAAATAACTAAATTCAGAAAAATGTTATGTTAACCCTTTAACACCTAAGCCCCAAACAGGCCGCCTGGATATATTTTGTTGGTTTGGCTGTAAACCACAACTTAGTACTTACTCTGCTTTGGATGAAAAAGCGCCATTGTGGTCACGATCGTCCCCAATCAACCTTTTGGGGGTTGTTATAACGTCTTTATAACTCTTTTTATAACTTTCTAACTCTAGACGATTTTCTTGACATTTGCTCTTACAAATAAGATTGTATTGTTGACAAAGTTTTCCAAAAAGTCGTGTTGAGCCTCTAGTGGCATTAGGCACCCCCGCTCCCCAGGAGGTCCGCCATGACAAGACAGGCCAGGAGAGGCCGTCCCCCACGACCGGGCCATACAGGGATGCCACTATCTTTTATCGGGAGAACAAACTCAGTAAAGATGAATGTTATACCAAAATTTCTGTACGTGTTTCAGGCCCTGCCTGTTTTTATTCCACAATCCTCCTTCAGAATCAAGAGCAACTTGAGCAAACAGAAAACACCATGGAGAAACACCACTGTGGTTACCAGCCTAAAAAGAGAATGCAGGAAAACTGAGCGGAAATGGCGGAAAAATAAACTTCAAATTCACTATGAGCTGTACAAACAAAGCCTGTGTAACTATAACAATGAGCTGTGCAAGGCCAGAGAGCTACATTTATCTGAAATGATTAAGAGGAATGTCAACAATTCTCGCACTCTTGCTATGATTGAAAAACTTACTAATCCTCCTACACAGATAAGAGCTCATTTCCACTGAGAAATGCATCCAATTTGCCAACTCTTTTAGCCAAAAAATTAAAACAATTAGGCAAAATATTAAATCCACAAAGTCAAACAAGAAAATTAGTCTGTGTCTAAAACCCAGAAATAATTCTGATGTTATGTTGCAATTTAAAATGGTGAATTTAAAAATCCTACAAGAAACAGTTTGGCATTTGAAATCAACAACATGCACTCTGGACATGATACCATCTAACTTTTTAAAAACAGTTTTTACCTCAGTAGAAAGTGATCTCCCACTGATAGTTAACAGCTCACTGGCATCAGGCATCTTTCCCAAGTCACTAAAGATAGCTGCTATTAAGCCACTCCTAAAGAAAATAATGAACAACTATAGACCTGTCTCTAACCTCTCTTTTATTTCCAGATTATTGAGAAAGTTGTATTTCACCAGCTTAATGACTTTTTAAATGAGAGTGGAAATCTTGATAAATTTCAGTCCGGCTTCCGACCTCATCACAGCACTGAAACAGCTCTGGTCAAAGTGTTAAATGACATTAGGTTGAATACTGATTCTGGTCAAGTATCAGTCCTGGTTCTGTTGGACCTCAGTGCTGCGTTTGATACTGTAGATCACAGAATCCTGTTGCACAGGCTGAATTTGAATTTCAGATCTGAATTTGTATTTCAGATCTGAATTTTTCAAATACAAAGTTTCAACTTTACCACAATACACATAAAAAAAACAAAGATTCAATATCAAATGTGGTCATTTGGATTCAGTTTTTTAAAGCAATTATTCAAACAGGCATATTCAGATTCAAATTGAATAATTCAAATATAAAAAATTCAGATTCGCTCCCCAGTGGCACAATCCCATATCCCATAAACTAGCTAAAGTATTTCCTAGTATTGATCCACTGTGTGACAGATATAATCAACTGCCTGCTACTTCCTACCATATGTTTTGGTCATGTCCAATACTAGTTTCATTTCTGGTCTTCTTTATATTTTAAATGATTTCTAAAGCACTTCTCCTCTGGTTGCCACTTTTAGTTGTCTCTCCACCTTGATGAACTCTGCACCCCCAGCTTCACTACAGAGAGTCGTCGCCTTCTCCTCTATACTAGCCAGACGCTTGATTCTGTTCAAATGGAAGGCTACCACACCCCCTTCACAACATCATCTGATCTGAGATATTATGCAGAATGTAAAGTTGGAAAGGCTCAGATGTACTCTCAATGGTACTATGGATGCATTTCATAGTACCTGGGACCCCTTATTGATATATGTGGAAAAACTTGCCTGGTTTGGATATGGATATCACCTATTGTGTGTACAGCTGTAAATCCTTTGTATTTTAGACATGTAGTCAGACAAAGCTGGTTTTGATGATGTTTAATTTCCAACTTTTTTGGAAACTTTTCTGTACTTGGGGGGGGACTTTGGATACAATGTAAATGTTTTCTTTCTGGTCGTTACAGAAACATGGAGGCCAAAGGAGAACCAAACATCAAGGTGGTCTAGGCTGTAAGAAAGTCTTCACTGGTGCATCACGACCAAAGAGATGTCGGAGGATTCACACTGGAGAGAAACCATACACCTGTGATCAGTGTGGAGCAGCTTTCAGTTATCCAAGTCATTTAAAAAGTCACCATCGCATTCACACTGAAGAGAAACCATACAGCTGTGATCAGTGTGGAGCAGCTTTTAGTCAACAAACTCATTTAAAAAGTCACCAACGTATTCACACTGGAGAGAAACCTTACAAGTGTGATCAGTGTGGAGCAGCCTTCAGTCGATCGGGTCATTTAGAAATTCACCGACGTATTCACACTGGAGAGAAACCATACAGTTGTGATCAGTGTGGAGCAGCTTTTAGTCAACAAACTCATTTAAAAAGTCACCAACGTATTCACACTGGAGAGAAACCTTACAAGTGTGATCAGTGTGGAGCAGCCTTCAGTCGATCAGGTCATTTAGAAATTCACCGACGTATTCACACTGGAGAGAAACCATATAGGTGCAATGAGTGTGGGGCTGGTTTCACAGACTCTGGTTCTTTAAAATGTCACCAACATATTCACACTGGAGAGAAACCATATAGGTGTGATCAGTGTGGGACAGCTTTTAGTCTGTCAGGTCATTTAAAAATTCACCGACGTATTCACACTGGAGAGAAACCATATAGGTGCAATGAGTGTGGGGCAGCCTTCACTGTATCTAGTGCTTTGAAAAGTCACCAGCATCTTCATACTGGAGAGAAACCATATAGGTGCAATGAGTGTGGGGCAGCTTTCACTGTATCTAGTGCTTTAAAAAGTCACAAACGTATTCACACTGGAGAGAAGCCGTACAAGTGTGATCAGTGTGAGTTAGCTTTCAGACAATCAGGTCATTTACAAATACACCAACGTATTCACACTGGAGAGAAACCATATAGGTGCAATGAGTGTGTGGCAGCTTTCACTACATCCAGCGCTTTGAAAATTCATCAACGTATTCACACTGGAGAGAAACCATATGTGTGCAATGAGTGTGGGGTTGCTTTCACTGAATCTGGTACTTTGAAACGTCACCAACGTATTCACACTGGAGAGAAACCATACAGGTGTGATCAGTGTGGAGCAGCTTTCAGTCGATCAGGTCATTTAAAAAAGCACCAACGCATTCACACTGGGGAGAAACCTTAAATGTGCCAGGAGGGTGGGGCATCTTTCAGTTATTCAGGCAATTTCGAAAAACACTGCTTTGTTTCAACTGTCAGGTGACGGTCACAACATGTTTCATTCTACGAGTTTGAAATAAATAGTACTGTATGTTCTACTCTATTTTAGATGCTAATGCTAGATGCGGTGCCTTTTTATTTTTTATTTTATATATATGTAAACTGTGTACTTTTTTAGTCATCACAGTAGGTTTCTACCACCTCTGGTTGTCGTGGTCACCACAGTTTTCTGTTAGCATGAAAACAATAACATTTTTCACACAGTTTTACAAATAAATGAATTGTTTACAGTATGTCTCTGTTTCCTGTTCATGGAGGTATTTCATGAAAGTCATTGGAGAGACGCCTAAAAAAAGTCAAATCAGCTTCATCTTCTACTTAAGCCTCATGTCGTTCTAGGAACACAGTTCAGCTTTATTTAATCCAGTGTGATTCAAGACAGGCCTGCGTAAACTAAGTGCACACACCTGGAATGTGTAACAAGTCCAAATGAATGGATGAAGGAAAAGTTGTTGAAAGGAGGAACACTAGAGGCAGAATGAGAGAAACATTCTCCTCATCAGCAGATCAAATGCTGCTGATTGATCTGTACAAAGAATACAACATCCCCAAAAACTGGCGAGATGGTAGCCAATGACAAAACTATATTTTCTCTACAACCTTTTTTTATGTTGCATCTCGTTTTCCTTTTGCAATACTAAGGGTCTTATTTATTTTAGAAATGATAAAAAGGATAATGGGCACACAGACACATGATACACCAGAGCTGTCGTGGAGGTCAACACTTGACTAAATCTGTTATATTGACCATATGAATGTAAATCCTCTTAAAATCCCACTGACGGGCTCAAACACAGACTGATCATAGACAAATAATGATAGCAGCTGCAGTATAAACTCAGACCAAAATTCTAGTAATGTGTTAGTGATGAATTATTCAGTGTAATAGTACACAGGGCTCAAACTCCCTTAATCTTGGCCCAAAATGGCTGAGACTCCAGATATATGTTCATAAACCCCCAATGAGTGTGTGACATCAATTTCAACTCGATCTGTTCAGAAATTACCACGTTTTGGCCACTGTCTACCAAACTTACCTGACGACCAATGTTAAAGTATTACACGTGGACAGGTGTATTCAATCTGTCATAAATCTGCTATACTTCATGCTTGGGTCCCCAAATTTGTACCACTTGTCCATTGTCAACCCCTCTATATGTGTAACAAGAAATTCAGACAAAGTATAATACAGTTATGGCATTTTGAAAACAGGTGTCTACGTCTAATACTTTATCATTGAGCATCAGGTCAGGTTTGTGGACAGAGGCTGCAACTGGGTCACACTTTGAGCTAGAGGGCTCAAACACACTAGGTCGACTCAGATAAGTCCACTGAATAGGTCCTGACAGTTTCAGGTTGATATCGTCAGAATTGACCAAGTTATAGCCTCTGTCCATGAACCGCACCTGACCTCCAATGTTAAAGCCCTAGACGTGGACACTGCATGTTCAAACAGCCATGACTTCTCCATACTTGATGCTAGAAGGCTGGTATTTGTCCCAATATGTCCTAGGGTCATGCCCAACAAACACAAAGCAAGTTGGAGATGAATCAGCCTGGTTGGATTTTCAGGTCAAACCTACATCCTGTAGGTTCATTCTGAAGTACCAGGGGCACAATGAATGTCTTCTAACAGGGACACAGTAAAGTATTCACTTCAGGTTTCCACTCAATTTTATTAATTTTTAGATTTTTGTTCTAGAATACCAGAGGCACGAACAGAATTTGGTGAATTTTTTCATAGTATTTCATTCTGGAGTAACAGGGGCACCAACGGGACATTGTGAAACGCTTCACCCTTTGTCAAGTGTTTCATGCTGGAGTACCAGGGACGCAATAAAACATTCCAAGTTTCTACTCGCTTTTACTCACTTTTATTCATTCGACTTTTGTTCTAGAGTACCAGGGGCGCAAACGGGACTTTGTGCACTTTTTCACACTGTTATTGTTAAAATTGTTCCATTCTGGAGTACCAGGGGCACTAAGACTGTCTTCTACCAGGGACACAACAGTGTTTATTGCAGTTTTCCAGTCACTGTTAATCATTTCTAATGTTTCATTCTAGAGTACCAGAGGCACAAATGAGACTTGGTGAAATCTCAGCCATGCTTTGTCCAATGTACACTACCGTTCAAAAGTTTGGGGTCACTTCCCTATTGAATCCCATGGCAAAGTGACCCTAAACTTTTGGACAGTAGTGTATATGAAACTTTTCACACATTTCTCATACTCCCATGAGATTGTCCTGTAAATATCATATTGATATGTGGAGAAATGAGCGAGTTATGGCTCTGTGCACCCCAAGTTTTTCCCCCACGTTCCCCCGACTTCTCCTCACAGTAAAACGCTCCTATCCCGGCCAGAGTGTGCTCCGTGGGTTGGTCAGACAACTCTTGATCATAACTCGCCAACTGTTGGTCAGAAAATTCTGAAAATTGTCACACATCTTCCTCAACATCCAAAGAGTGTGTCCTGCCAGTTTCAGCTCAATCTGTTGAAAAATGACCAAGTTATGATCACTGTCGACGAACCTCACCTGATGCCCAATAATTAAGTCTTAGACGTGGACAATGATTTCAATCTGTCACAAATCTGTCATACTTCATGCTAGGGTCCCTAAATTTGTACCAGTTGTCCATGGTGAACCCCTCTATATCTGCGAAACGTCTGAAGAAAAGTACAGTACAGTTATGTTATTTTGAAAACAGGTGGACACGTCTAATACTTGACCGTCAGGTCAGGTTCAAGGACATAGGTTGTAACTCGGTCATACTTGGATCTACAAAGCTGAAACTCCAGATCTAGACTCATGAACCTCAAATGAGTGTGTGATTTCAATTTCAGCTCGATATCTGTTAAAATGACCACTTTATGACTGCTGAGTTTGAGCCCAATCCATTCTGAAATGAGCGAGTTATGAGCTCTGTCCACAAATCAGAACGGACACCTAATATAGGGAGGTGGACAGCTCCTCAAATGCCATTCCCCAGTCATCCCGAGTTCACAATTCAGCCAAGCATTGTCCTAGAGAGGGGAAACTTACAGGATCAATTTATATACTTTCAAAGAGTGTGTCCTGTGGGTTTCAGCCCAATCTATCCGGAAATGAAAGTATTATAACCCATTTTCCTTAATGTGCATTGCATCAGGAAATTAGTCTGCCCTCTGGTGGCAGACTACCCGTCAGCGTAACTGTGGATCTGACCCCGACTTTGACCCTTTATTTTGGGGTGACCGTCAGGGGTAAGTGTACGCTTGGGGTCCCATAGCCTGGAGGGGTCTGAGACAAACGCGTGGACGCCCAGCATGCGTCTCTACCCCCCGGGGGAGCGCGTGCAGGGCTCCCCAAGTGTCTGTGAAGTCCACCTGGCCCCCATTCTTGGTTATAGGCTCGGATATGCCCCGGCCAGTCCACAGGCAAACGGGGTGGTGGAGACTGGAGTAGGTGGAGGGTGGGGGAGGGGGGGTTGATGGTGCCCTGGTTCCCAGGGTGTGCGGCTGGAACATCGGTGTGTGTGCTGGCCTGTGCCAGGTGGTTGTCTGGGGCGTCTGGTTCTCCTAAGCATGGTGTGGGCCATCTACCTTTAGGGGGTGGGGCACCTCTGGGCTCCTGGGGCCCTGGACCCTTCGCTCGGGCTGCCCTGGATGGCCGGTCCCTGGCCTGGCTGGCGGCTACCAATTTTGGCCCACTGGGGCCTGTGCCCCAAGACCGCGGGGGGCTCTGGCTGGGGCTCTTCCTTGCCACCCTCCGGGTGGAGCTGGCATTGTCTTCACCATGGGGTAGCTTGGGTTAGTGCTCCGGGCTACTGCTGAGGGCCCGGGTGCTGCAGGAGCTGGAAAATTTGCTGGTGCCACCAACAACTGCCTTTTTACAGCTCCTTTTGGCTGGATGGTGCATGATACCTGCTTCTTCTTCTTCTGCTTAGCCTGGCCAGCTGTATTCTCTGGCAGCCGGTACTGGTGTTCATGCTGTGCTGGCACAAGAAAAGAAGGCAGTACTCTTGCATCCATGAGTGGTTCTTCAGCTACTGGAATCTGTGAAGGCACCCCAGTTACCTGAAGCAAGACAGAAAGCTCCTGCTTCTTCTGTCTGGCATTGTGCCACTGATTTAATGTATTCTGGTTGACATCCACAAGCTGTTCCCTGCATCACCCGGGCATTACCAACAACCAGCTCCCTGATTTTGCGGTACACCCTAATAATTAAGGACTACCTTGACTCTGTCCCCTTGCCTTTTCGTTTGGGGACTGGGTGCAGACGACAAAGCCTAATAAAAATGGCCTCCACCAACCTACAGCAGTCAGGCCACTGTGCAGGTGCACTGCTTGCACATAGCACACAACAGGTTGTGCTCTCCACATCTGGAGTTTGTGAGGGTTTTTTTGGTGTTCAGAAGCGTCCACTCAAAAGTCTCTCATTGTGCTTGTGCTACGCTGCATAAACAACCCACTGCTTATCCCCTTCATTTAGCCTCTGCCAGAGTCCTATAATTTGGTCTGCCTGCAGGTTGCTGAGACAGAGAGAGGTCTGCTCCCGAAGCCCAACCAAATACTCTGCAAGTCTGTCCACATGCTGGTAACCAGGCACATTTTGTTCATCAATAGCCTGTGAATATTATTAAGCAGAAAACAAAATAATATTTAAAACCTTTAGTTTTAATGAAATCCATGAACATACAGTATGTACAAAACTGTACCAAATAACTGTTACTGACCACAGTTTCATCTGCAATATCTCCAGCCCCAGATATGCCAGGGGACTGTGGGGAGGAGATGCCAGGAGCCAATGTGGAGTTGCTGGGAGCAGGTTGAACCTCCATATCCAGCAGTGTGGGGTCAGCAGATAGCTCATCTTCCTCCTCAACCAACCGGGCGGTCTCCTCTGAGTCCTGCAGTGCCTGACCAGTCTGACGAAACAGATACTGCACTCCTATGAGCTCACCTTTGACAAGACAAAATAAATAAAGCATAATGAGTAAAAACCAATCAGCTGTAATAATCATGAAATACATACACAGTAACAAAAGGCAAAATATTTTTTCACAAAGCAACACAGTTTCACAGGTTTACAGTATAACACAAGAGTTTATGCTTTTCCTTTGGGCTGTAATACTGATGTAATTCTTACCTGTGTAACATGAGGGCGGACAGAACTCTGGTGCCACCTTTCCGCCAAACAGCTTCTAATAGTTTCGGTTGGCAGAATGCAGCAAATCACCAGAGTAGCAGCACAAAGAAGACTTCTCAGTTGACAGGGCAGGAACAAGCCGGTCATGGTTCCAAAAATCCTGGTTGAAAAAAATATTTTAGCCATGTATTTAGAGGCATTGAGGAAGGTCCAGAGTTGCAGGTTGGAGACCCCCGATGTCGCGTTTGTAAACCAAAACTTACTGCATTTTCTTTATACAGCTGTAGGACTTCTTTTAAAGGAAAGAGACATTTTGCGCGTAACAATGTGATTAATTGTGAATAAAAATTTTAATCGTTGCTCAGCATATAAATATATATAAATATATATATATATATATATATATATTCAAGCTCCCTTAAATTTTTAATTTACATCTGGTCTGGGCTAAGCCCAGGATTTCCTCAAAAGCTGGAGACGCCCCTGGAATCATCCCTGGTGATATATCTACTTTGTCATATAACCGTGTATGCCGTGTATGCAAATCCTGCTGAGCTGGAGCAACTCAAGTATTGGCTGAGAAATCTGCACCGATACTCCTCCCTCCTCCATCGGCACTGGTTGACTACAGTTCCAGATCATTTCAGCTGAGTCAAGCGGATGGACTCCTCGCCCATATAAGCCCGCGATCAACTACAGTTTTGGCAGATATGTACCCTTCGGCACACAGTTAGAAGAGATGGGATTTATGGCTCTTTGAAGGGAGCTGGATCTTGAGGAGCCATTCCTTTCAAAGAGCCATTCAAAAGACTGGCTCGTTCTCACAATATCTTACAAAATTTCACAATATATAAAAATGACAAACAATGAAAATATGTACCTATATGAAATCTACTATAAAAGATTAAAAATTTTTAGGAAAAATATAGATAAAAAAAAGGATAAATCTGAGCAGTCAGTGCAAATTCTTGTTTTGGATAGAACTCACAGTATTTGTTTCCAAACAATACTCTCTGCCCACAGATGCTTCACATGAATGGAACGTGTTGGACATCAGACTTCTATGATGTCACAAATGTTATTTATTATATTTTTATTTTACTCAACTGTACTACTTCTTATTTACTTATTTATTCATTCATTCAGTCATTTTTTGCTGCAAAGGGGGGATGGAGATATGCACTGAGATATGCATAAATATGAGATATGCATAAATGTTTTTAATCATGTAAAGAACTTTGTGTTGCCTATGGCATGAAAAGCACTTTATAAATAAAGTTTGATTTGATGAAGGCAGTGTCAAAAATGTGTATAATTTGTATATAAAAAGAATGGCTCACAAATGAACGGCTCACAGCTGTGAATCGGTTCCCATCGTTCATTTAAAAGAGTCGTTCAAAAGAATCGATTCGTTCATGAACATCACATCTCTAACAGTTAGCCAGTTTGGGATTGCTCTGAGTGTTTTAACCTGTTGTGGTGTAATAGGAGCTGTGTTTTGTAAGAGCTTTCTGTGGATTAATATTTAGTTTGGAGAAAAGACGCTATCCTTAGATTTTGAAGTAGCTTTTAAGTTATTGTAAGTGAGTAGATAATTAATGCTATCCTTATTAAAAAGCTGGTTGAGTTGTGTTTTGTCTGTTATTAGTGTGAAGTCCCAGAGTTAGTCTGGTTGACCTTCTTTTGTTTTGTTGTATTGATTTTTAGAGTATTGCCATAGTTGGACACCTTTTGTTAACTAGGTTTTGTTCATTTGTAGTTTTTGTTGTTTTCCAGTAATGGTATAATTTTGTTTATAAGATCCTTTGTGTTAAATGATAATTGAACCCTTTTGTGTTCATTTTTTTTTTTTTTTTTTTTTTTGCATTTATAGGAAGAGCGTGATAAGTTTAATTGTTAAATTATTTTTTATATACAATTTAGTTTTGACCCAGCCTGATTTGTTACTAACCCTTTTGCCCTAGATGTGAGCCACAATTAAGGGTTTGTAACAGTCAAGTTGCAATCCCTTAACATTGGAAGTCAAGGAGGGCTAGTGGACGGAGGCCCAGAAAGCAGAAACTCGATGGGTCCATTCATTCAGGCCCAATGAGTGTATCCCATGAATATCAGCTTGATATCTTTAAAGATGACAGAGTTTTGTCCATTAGCCCTCACTGGAGCCCAATATCAGGCGACTGGATTTGGAGAACTTTTTTTGACCAGCCACAAGTCCTCCATAGTTTGTCCTAGAGTGCTGAAATCAGGTCAAATGGTGCATTTTAAGTTTGGGTAAAAATAATAAAGTTTGTCCGATATGGACCATTTTGACACCACAATTTCTCAGTGCCCCAATGGAACGCCAGTTCAATTTCCAGCATGATAGCATGAAGTATAGTGCAGTTATGGCTCCGTCCGTTTGCTCACCCCAAGGTTGTTCAGTGGCAATCCCTTAAAATGGGAAGACAGGGCGGGCAAGTGGACAAAGTTTGCTTATCGTGCAGCATTCCTGCAGCAGATACCCAAACCTCACCCGTCTGAGTTGAGCTGTGGGCAGAGTCGGTTTTGCTACTAAGCAAAAAAAGGAAGAAGGTTGTTTCAGTGAGTCGTTTATGGGCTTTGTTATGAAGAGGAATTATCCAACTGGGGCAGCAAAAAGGAAAAGAAAAAGCTGACGAGGCAGATGTGCAAGGACAAGGTAATTTCTTTTGCAGTTATACTGTAAAGTAAGGAATGGTGATGAAGATTAGACATGTGACAGCACTTTTTGATTTAGCAGCAGGTGCTAACAGGTTTAGCAGCTGGTTGGGTGTTGTTAGCTAGTAAAGCAGTTGTAGCTCAAGCTAGCGGTAGGGTTGCCAACCATCCTGTAAAATATGGAATTGTTCCTTATTTGACAATTAAACATCTCCTCCCGACATTTTATTGGTTCACTGTGGACGGTATTGAACGCAATTTGTTCTGTATTTTCATAAATTCTGAACAAAACACATCTGTCACACACACACACACATCAACACTAAATTTAACAATTATGGACTAAATAAAACACAGGAATTACTCAGGCCAGCAGGATCTAGACAGGACCCCCCACCTTGCTGCATGTGTTGCGGTCACGGTTGCCTAGAGACAGACGCCGCATTCCGGTGCTGTTCACAACACCTGAGACTTTTTAAAACGTCCTCTGCACCCGAAACTCCACCACGTCCTCAAAGGCGAAAATACTTTCATCCTTGGCTGGACAGCGTCAGTCGAGATGTTTACAAGACAGATTGTAAAATGTGTTGGTGCGTGTTTTCAGTGGTGCGGTGGGCTGTCTGACATCAGACATCATGCATCAGGAGAACAACACTGGAGGCACGAACACAGAAGACTAGAGCTCAGTGTACCAGTTCTTCATCCTCCGAATCATTTCCTGAGACTGATCTGGTATGGGACATCATGTCATGATTGATCCATGTCTGGAATTTAGGATGATGAGTTTTTAAAGTTGAAGGAATGATCATTTATTTAATATAGAGTAGTATCAGCCATCATAAATATTATATATATGTCCATTTAAAGAAAAGTCAGACTAATGGATTAACAGTTAATAAATGTTGTCCAGAGAAAACATTTATTTTTAAAATATAACTAAACTTTAACTTTAAAAATTACATTAAGTTCTCAGTTTATATTTTAAAAATTCATTGCTGCACACTCCACATAAACAGATCTCCTTTAGTTGTTGGTGCTATTGTTGCATGGTAGATTATACAGTATCTCTTTAACTAAGTGCAATAACTAAGTTGTGTGCATATGGTATTTTGTTAGATATTATTTACCTCTTGTATGTTAAATGGGGATGCATGTTGCGGGAGAGAGTGAAGGGTGCTTAAGGGTGGGTGAGTGGATTCGGCTGGTGAGCCCGGGGCCGCTGTAGTGGTAGGATGGCCAGTGGCCAGCAGGAGGCCAGGGTGGATGGAGGAGGTCCTGCGAGATGCAGCTGGTTGGAGGTGAAAGACTAAAAAAAAAATCTGTAACTTCCCAGATGGCCAAAATGACACTTTTTGGAGAAAGATTAGGGCTTCTGGACAAAGTTAACATTGCAGGCAGTGTAAATGGACAAAATGATACATTGCGGACATTTATGGGCCAGGAGCCCCCTCCCCAATGGGGTGAATGTCACAAAATGGCACTCGATAGCCACACATCATCTGAAAATTCATTGTGATCTTCATTCCTTGTTGACACAAACTTACTTTATCTGTCAAAATCTTTATTTCAGGCAGCAGGGCAACAAAACACTAGAGCACTTTGCTGCGACTCAACAATTGAACATCAGCATGGAGAAGTAGATCTCCATACGCGGAATAAACAATATCCTACTAAATTGTATAGTTTATCTTTGGTAGCGGTTATAAAGCTTTTGGAGCTATGCAGCCTTCCTCGTTAGTATAATGACCAGTATCTCTCTCTGGCATGCAGAAGACCGGATTTGTCACCTGGATACTCCTCATACAGAGCAGGACATGGCGCACACTCAATACACCAGAAGATTTAGTGCTTTGTTTGCAGGATGTAAAATGCCTGGTGAGAATCTCTATTGTCCCAAGATGACCAGTACTTCCATATTAATATCCGCACTTTTTATTTGACTGTATGAAGAATGGGGAAGAGACAATCAGACTGGGTATGATGAAGCATTTGTTTTTGGCTTTCAGAATATATTCTGAAACGTTACCTGTCCTGTTGTGTCTCTGACAGATGGGTATCATTACCTTGGAGCTGGTGGTGTGGGTTTTGGCCTTATTCTGCACATTTTTAGAAATGTACAGTTCATTGCTAAATTGCATGTTTGCAGCAGTGTGTTTAAGTGTTAACAATCTTCATCAAAGGTATTTTTCTGCCCAGTTCAAAACCGGGTGGAAACATAGATTTAGCCTGAATCATACTTTTTGTATTAGCCATTACACCACAAAAAATAAACAACAGAACAGAGAATTATGAAATCTAAAAGTTTGCACAAACAGCATATGCAATGTTACAAAAATTAGTTTGGGTTTTGTTTGTAATTTCTGAGGTTTGAAGCTCATTTGAAAAATATCAAACAGGAACATCAAAGAGGAATATGACATCATAAATGTGGCTCCAATAACATACACAGATCAAACAGTGAAATCAAAGTGGAATATGACCGTATAAATGTTACACAAAGAATATACACAAACCAGTTTTATCAAAGAGGATTATGGCATCATAAAGGTTAAAGGTGGCAGAAAGCATTGACAGGAGAATATGACATCACAAATGTGGCACTGACAACATACGCATATCAAACAGTGACATCACACTGATAAATATTACATTATAACCATAGCACAAAGACAATACGCAGATAAAACAGTGACATCACAGAGGAATATGACGTCATAAAGTTGGCATAATGAACACACAAATATCAAACAGTGACATCAAAGAGAGATATGGCACCATAAAGGTGGCATAAAGTACAAAGTGTAAAAGGTGTAATCTTTTCCAATGAACCTCTGGCAGCTTGTAACAAAAGCAGAATGGTCTTTTTAATTGAGCCAAATTCTCTTACCACCCAACCCTTTCTAAGACACAAAAACACACACAACACTTGGCAATGTCTTGAAAGTGTGTTGAAACTGTAGTTTGCCAAACAGCTTTTCTGGTGCAGATGCCTTCTCACAGTCAAAATGCTCTAGATTGCCACCTGGATACTCCTCATATGGAGCAGGACATGACACATACTCAGTACACCACAACATTTAGTGCTTTGTTTGCAGGATGTCCAGAATGTCTGATGAGAGTCTCTATTGTCCCAAAATCAACAGTACTTCCATATTGATGTCAGCACTGTTTATTTGAATGCATGAAGAATGGGGAAGAGACAGGCAGATAGGGTTTGATGAACCAACTGCTTTTTTTGAACATTTGTTTGCAGTGTATCTTCAGAACGTTACCTGTGTGTTGGCCCATCTTCTTGCTCTGAAAGATGGGTATCATTACCAGGGAACGGTGGTGTGATCTCTGGCTCAATCTGCCCACTTCTTGTAAGAATTTCTTTTAGAATATTTTATTTGTATGTGTGTAGCAAGTGGTTTCGGAAGGACAGAATGTTTCTGCCCGGTTTCGAACTCAGTGTTGGCTGATAGATGCTACACCACAGCAACCGCTCGAAAGCTGATTCGTCGCTGGTTACTTGAACACTTTGGTCCAGCTTTCAAATAACACTGTTATAATAAGGCAATCACTGTTTGATCTATAACAGATGAGGTGGCCGGAAAGAGGCCCCGGGGAAGACCCAGGACACACTGGACAGACTACATCTCGCGGCTGGCCTGGGAACGCCTCGGTATCCCCCCGGGATGAGCTGGTGAATGTGGCTGGGGAGAGGGAAGTCTGGGTTTCCCTGCTTAGGCAGCTGCCCCCGCGACCCAACTCTGGTTAAGTGTCAGATAATGATGGATGTAAGGTGTAGGACGTGCGTGTGCATGCTTTAATAAATCTGAAAGTTTTTGTGCGCCACATTTCCTTTTTGTGCTCTAGATGCCACCTGTAGTTTGCTGTGCTATGGACAGTTTGATGAATGAGGCACCAGAACTGAAAGAAATAACAGACTGGAGACACGGACTTTATTTCCTTCCTTGCTCTCCAGTCATCTCAATCTCTGATTGGCTAAATTCCGTACCTGTTGCACCTGTGAGTACGCTGTAAAGACAGTCTCATAGCTTCATCCCTTGAAGGTACCTGATCAAGTATCAGTTTTTGATCAAAACTTGTACACGTGACTTGGGGCTCAAACCCACGACTATGAGATTAAGAGTCTCATGCTTTACGGACTGAGCTAGCCTGGCTGCTTATGAGACAATATATTCAGAGTAAAGCTCATAAAACAAAACGTATAATTAGGAGGGGTTTGCTGAACGGCCTCACATGACTCTAAGTGGGTTTATGGTTGTCTGCGTAACCGCCGTAGGCTCAGCATAGCTCCACAGAGGCTCGACACACACCCCTGGTAATTGATCAGTTTGGGATCACGTGTTGCCGGATATCTGGATCTTCCAGCTGAATTTGTGTGGTAACCACCATTTTTAAAAACAATAGCCAGTGGATGAGAGGCTGATCAAATTATTTCTTTGTTTTCTTCCACAAGCTAATAAAGACGCCATTGCTGTTTAAAACAGAACATACTTTGTAGAGATTTTAATCTTAGATTACTATAAATATCCTTGGAAGTTTGTCAGGTGTGGGATTTGAACCCACGTCTCCTTTTGGAGACCAGAAATCCCTGTTTCAGGGAAGGTAACAGCCCTTGAGTCTGGCGCCTTAGACCACTCAGCCATCCTGACACACATTAAGTCAAATTTGTCATGTGGTAGGGAATCTTCTGAATAGTGTCTGATTTGTAACTATGGAGTTACTGACTAAACCTGACAAGGAGTAAAGCGTAAAACATGGCAGCAAAAAAAAAGTACAGTTTTCACAGAACGTCTTGAGATGCATTAAATGACTATTAGAAAAGCTTTTGTTACTTCATTGTTTCTATGACATTTTGGGCCTCAGTGTACTTGGAACTTCACTTACTGTGAAGAGAGAATCTTTTTGATCTTAAATGTGCACCAAAACATACTGAAGTTGTCAGAAGTGGGATATGAACCCACACCTCCACAAGAAACTGCAACAGAAAAAAATGACATCCATTGGCAACCCCTGAACATGGATTCTAGGGAGGGCTTGGATAAATTTTACTTTCCCTGCATGGGCTCCCCAAGAGGGGGGTAAAGATACACCGGGAACATCTGTGCGAGCGTCCCTCCCCCCTCTAGCCTACAGGGAAGGTAAGAGTGTGCGTACCTCTAACCTCACTGAGACAAAAAACCTCACCTGTCAGCAAAGTGGCATTTTGTCCATTTGCAATGCCAGCAATGTTAAATTTGTGTCCAAAAGGTGGAATTTAGTCCAAAAAGTGTCATTTTGTGTGTTTGGGAAGTTACAGCTTTTTATATGTGAGTCTTCATCATCCTGCAGACTGGATTTTCCAAGATCCAGTAAGTGGCTGGAAGATCTGTGAGTGATGAATGAGACTTCTTTAAAAGGGCTATGGGCTCTGCTTTACAGGGACGTATGAGTGACCAAAATCACACTGTATATAAAGTTACAGCTTTTTTTATGAGACGCTGGATACCAAGCAGACATCCAGCCTGCTTGTGCATGGCTGCTGCAGGCCCACCCAACCACCAGCTTCTTTCCATGTCTGCTGGAGACCCAGCAGAACTCCAGTGGCTCTCCATGCCTGTGTGTGCCTGCTGCAGGCCCATCTGGCCCCCAGTTTCACCCCCAGTAACAGCCGGGACCCTACTCGGCCACCAGCACACCTTCAGCAGCTCCTGCATACCTGCAGGAACACCAGCACACATCCATCAACCACTAAATCCCTGTTAGACCATCAGCCTGCTTCAACCCTGCCGGACCTTGAGTACATCTTTGGCCCAGTGCATCCCTGTTGGACATACCAACCCCTTGCTGCTTCCTCTCCTACTGATTTAAATCTGAGCATTCAGCAACAAACATAAAGACGTGTGGTTCACGTTTCGAAGGCTGAGCGTAGAGGAGGCCACCAGGCTCTCTCCGAGGAGGCGGGGAGGGGAGCAGAGCAAGAGCCTTGAGGAAGAGAGGAAGATGTCCGGTCAAAGTTCTGTCCAGCATGGACTAAAACAGCACTGACAGTCCAGAAAAAATTCGGAATGAAGGAATTTTTAAACACAAAGTAGTTTTCAAAAATGCATGTTGCTAATGGATCTATTGTCTGACCCAGAGTGCAGTCATGACTGGTTCTGGCCTTTATAACAGGCAGCCACTCTCCATCTTCCTGGTACTGCTACCACCAGTGAATCTTTTAGTGGTACGCAGTACCGGACCGTACCGGCTTACGTTCACCCCGTTTATTGTTCGTTTGAAAAGTAGAAAAACTAGCGGTTCATGGTTCACACCGTCAATGTTTACTTCAAAGTTTTGTGTTTAGCAGGACCTTCTCTAACACAGTAGCTGCTGGTGGTTGACAGGGTTTATACTTCAGATATGCAGGGGCGGGTCTAGAAAAGTTCTGATGGGGGCCAGGCAGGAGCACATTTAAGTGTTCATATTTTAATAAAATATTGAACTGATTATTACAACTAAAGTGATCATCTAATGTAAACAAGTGAAGAAAAACTTGTAGAAAAGGTGTTTTCTTTCGGTGATGCTGCTGTAGGACTTTTATCATTGCTGCACAAACACACTTCAATGATAAAAGAAAAACATGTTTTTATTCAGATCATCAGTTTTATCAGAGTTTCTTCACCAATGTTGGCTGTTTAACTTCAGTCGTCACATCTGCTGGTTTTATGACAGATATTATCACCATGGAGACGGTTGGTGAGACGATGATACATGAATTCTAAATGATGATATAGATCATGGTAAAGATGATTTAGAACAACAGATAGAAGTACTTTACATGCTGCATTTACTGACCATTGTACATCTGACAGTTGTCCAAGGGAAGGTTAGTTAACAGTAAATATCTGTAGCATTGGCTCTTTTTGTTGATGTAAAACAGTAAAAACAGGAAGATTTCAGGCATATAAAAACTTGTGAATGGTGATTAATCATGAGCAATTTGGAAGCTGTTATTAATCTGATTAAATATTTTAATCATTTGACAGCCCTAGTTATATTATATTAATTATATTATATACTAACCCCCTAACCCTAACCCTAACCCCTCCATCAAACTCAATTTCAGAAATGAACACAAGTCTATTAATTTTCTGGACACAACCACATTTAAAGGACCAAATTTTTCACAACACAACCTCTTAAACATTAAAGTCTACTTTAAAGAAAAAGACACAAAAGCTTTATTACATAAAAAACAGCTTTCACCCCAAGCACACCTTTGCTGGATTAGTTGAATCACAAGTATTAAGTTTCCACAGGATCTTCACACAAATGGAAGATTTTAAATTTGCCACCCAAATGCTGTTCTCCACCTTGTCCAGCAGGGGGTACTCTTGGACCTTCCTCAGGTCCTGTTTTAAAACATTTCTCCAGGTAAATCCCATCTAGGTCTCAGCTGCTCTCCCGTTTATCACCACCTTCTCAATCCGCAGTGGACTGATGCTCAGAGGAGGGCTGAGAGGGACTGGGTTGGCAGGCTGGGAACCACCTTTTCTCAGGGCCTGAACAAGTGGATGTTTCTCCATCCTTGATCTGGTCCCCTTCCTGCAGTCCCCCCTCCCTCTACCTCACTTAATCACCTGACTTACTGACAACTCTGATTATTAGGTTGTTGTGGTAAATACAGTCAGCTGATTTTATTTTATCTTACCGTCTGACCTGAATTAGGAAGTGAAAATGCTCATATATTTATTTGTGGGGAAAATAATAGTGTAATGGTTGGATACTGGACTAAATTTCTTGTTTATGTTCTGGAAGCAGATGATTTGCTGGAGTCACTGACTGCATTCAGCAGCTCTGTCCTGTTTGCTTCAAATGCTGCACAAGCTCTTCGCTATCCATACTGCTACCGAGTCAGGTGGTGTCATTAGGAGACACAAACTACTTTGGAAACCTGCCGGTTGGTGCTGAAGCTCATTTTCCCAGTGAAATCAAAGTCTGCAAATATCAACTCACACATGACTGTAGAAGTCTCTCTGTTGCAGTGAGGACCCTGGTTATTGATTGAAATCTAGTGCAGTGCATAAATAAGATGCTCTTCTTAAGCTTTGCGGAAGTGAACAAAGAAACATGAGGAAAAGTTACATTTTCTGACCAACCTTCAATTACTTGCTGCACTGACAACACAATACTTCAAAATGTTGATTCTGGATTGTTTTCCAGCCGTAGGGCTGCAGTGCAGTGAGGCAGGTTTCAGCCTGAGGTGTCTTATAGCAGCCAAAGCATGACGCGTTACATAATGATTGACAGACTAGAAATATATCACGTCACCTCTTTATTTGTTTGAGTCTCAATATTTTATGTACATTTTACAGCAGAATGTTGAACTTTGTTTTGTGTTGTTTATTGAAGGTTGAACTGTTGAATCCTCCACCTGAAGGATTTTTTTCCTCATCCCATAGTCAAAAAAGTAGTTCCTCGTTTACTTCCAGATCCTTCATTGCTCTGAAAAAGATGACGTGTTGTGATCCTTCGGGAAACTGCAATAAGCAGATTTCAGGCCTTACGTTTGTGTCCCATTTGGAGTGATTGATAATCCTCCCAAAAGTCTCCATGTCAGGGTGGCACGAGCATGGGACGTTGTGGGCATCAACACAGAGTTCCTTAGAGCCAGCCTTAAAGAAGAAGGAATAATCTGTGTCACTGCTTCTGTTGGCCATCCTTCTTCTCCCCTCTGCGCCTGTGATGAGCTCTCCATGATAATCACACAAGATGGAGTTCTTCGGGAAGCGTTTCGTGGTTACCACTCCTGTGGGTCAGAGGCAAGAACATCAGTTTTCTTCATGTTTTTCTACGTAGCTTAACCATAAGTGCCTGGATGAAGAGATTGGTTGTGGCATAAAAACAGAAGTGAAGGAGTTTTACATGCCCAGAATAAAACAGTGTTACCTTTCCCCTCGCCAGCCCATGGCGATGGTTCAACAACAGCCAGATGTTTCCACTTCTGCGTGCGAACCATCTTCATGAGTGAGACGCTGGACTCCACTTCCTCCTTCTCCGGTGGACTCCACTTGCTCATGATGGCCTGAGCTGTCGGGCAGTTGGAATACCACCGTTCTTTTTGGATAACGCTGTCGATCTTTGGGATGGTGGGGGGGCGCCTTGTCCATTTTGCTGTGAAATAGATCAAATATAAATTGAATACGATAAATATTCTTTTAAAAAACTGTAGGTAATGATCATCACAGATATATATGACTTGTTTATTATTCCCCACACTGACCCAGCAGATGTTTCTCCCTCATCTTGAACTGCAGAGCTCTCCACTTGTCATACAGAACCCTGTCAGCACTGAAGCCAGCTGCAGTTCTTCTGACTTTGCTGGGTGGCTTCCCATCCAGGGTGACCGGGAACGTCACTTGAAATTTAGTAAAATCTTCTTCTTCGGGGGCCTCTCTTGCTCTTTTTGATGCAGGACAACGCTGGTCATCTCTTGATTCATCAGAACTGCAGAAAGAAGAGACCTGAGTGAAAAAGTGAACATGAAGCAGCTGGGAGAGACTCTATATGTTTCACCTTACTTACCTTTGTGTTAAGAAGTGTATGAAGTTGACAGTGTTCACAATGTTTTCTGGGTCTCTCATTTGGTAGTGGTCTTTAGCAACCTTGTCCGTGTGCGCCAGATAATGAGCCAAACCAGTTTTCTGCTCATCCGTCAGCATGCTGTTGCATTCTGTTTCCACAGCCTGGCGGATTTCCTGGCTTGTGATGTTTTTCAACTTGTAACTGAAATGGAAGAGAAATCGAAATGTCTTTAGTTCATCTCATAAACTTGGTTCAACTTTATACATCACACGCTAGAAAGAAATGTATTCAGATTCATAAACTCACTGTTCATGCAGACGCTGGAGGTCGTTGGTGGCACTGTTAATCAGTCTTCCATTTCTCGCCAGAAACAGCCGATCATGTCCATCTGCGTCTTTGTCCACCACGTCTTTAATGCAGTCTGGTCGTACTGACATGTAGTACTGGTCAATTATCTGTGGAGACAAGAAGTTGAAAAAATGAATGAAAGAGAAGAAAAGCAGACATGGATCCTGGTCCACATTTATGGACAGTGATGTTCATGAATCAAATCTAATTTTATTTATAGAGCACTTTTCATGCACAAAGCAACACAAAGTGCTGCACATAATAAAAACCAAATTATGCATATTAAAAACATAATTTAAAAGCCTTCACACTCCCAAGAATAACAAAAAATAAGAAGGCACACCTCATAAAAGCTCACACATAATTGCACACAAACTCACACACATACAAACAAAGCGCATGTACCCTCCCTCCACCCGCCCAGACCCCATTCTGTACGAACATGAACTCCCATCACTAATTACTCTCTGAACTGAAAGTAAGTATTAAAAACAATGATAAAATGTAAACATCTGGTTTGAAGATGCTGTGAGGAAATGATATCTTGGGGATCCAGTCACACCAGATGCCAGCCCACCCATGACCACAGAGGTGCGCCACCACAGTAACCACCCAGGTCAGGGCAGGCCGGGGTCCACACCACAACCACATGGCTGCAGTGCAGGACCTCCTGCCACCCAGACAAGGGCAGTCACCATGGCAACAGCCCCGCAGACAGAGCGGGCTACTGGTGTGAAGGATCCCCAGGAGGAAACACTGGAGTTAAACAGTAAAAACAAGATTAAATTAACTTAGAAACAATAACCGATAAAAGCCACAAGAATAAAAATACAGATAAAAGAGTTCAGAAAAATAATAAAAATAAAATGAAGGCCTCTATAAAAACTGTACTTGGGTAAAAATAAAATAAAACAGAAAGCCATATAAATAGGTGGTAAAAATAATAGAAAGATACATTA
Organism: Melanotaenia boesemani; assembly: GCF_017639745.1. Classification (NCBI taxonomy): domain Eukaryota; kingdom Metazoa; phylum Chordata; class Actinopteri; order Atheriniformes; family Melanotaeniidae; genus Melanotaenia; species Melanotaenia boesemani. The sequence goes on along the minus strand of NC_055705.1, from coordinate 6,598,858 downwards.
CTAAATAAGCAAAATGTTAAACAATAACTATATAAATTGTTACTTACTGCAGCTTCTTCCTGTGTCAGGGCAAATGGAGCCACCTGATTGTTGGCCAAGACGACCCGTCCGTTGCAGTCTTCCTTCTGAAGCCATTCTGTGACCTGAGAAACAATCATGAACACATTAATGGTCTGAACAAAGTAGCTTGTCTGTTTTAAGATGTACACTGCATGCTGAGAAAAACCTGGCCTGGAAAAGCACTTACTGTCAGTTCCTCCACTGCTCCAGGCCTCTGGAAATGACCCAGGAGGAGGATGGCTTCACAGTAATAACGGTACTGTGTCTTTTCTTCTTCTGTAACAGGTTCATGACTGAGAAGTCGCCTGTAAATTCCAAGAGCATCCTTCTTGGCCTCTCGGAGGACTTTCTGGCAGCTATGAACTGCCGTCTTCGGACCAACAAAGTAGTCATGTCTGAAAGATGAGATGGGCCAGAACACCAGTGAGAAGGAGAGGCTGAATTATTTGTATAACCTTTAAACACCAGAGAGAAAATTAAGTTTGGGGGAAGCTAAAAACTCACCTTATACTGCACAGGTCTCTGTTGTGTGTCTTTGAAATTGGCTTTCTCAGAACAGTCAGAAACTCCAGGTAATGACTGCAGCTGTTTACTAAGCCTTGGTCAGATGAGCCATGCTCCAGCTTCAGGAACTTGATGAATTTGATCATGCTTTTAATGTACTTGATCCTGGTGGCTGCTGACTGCCCCACTCTCTTCAACTCATTGAAGTAGTCCCCCAGCATTGTGGTGTCCTGGAGGAAGTCCAAGCTGACCTCATTTCCAGTTGGCTGCATGTACCTCAGCATTGTGGACACGTTGTCTACCTGTAAAGACACAGCAATTAAAAACAAATCAGGCTGCAGTTAGTGACTGAGTGAAGCCTCCATACATATGGTAATGAACATGCAGAGAGAGGAGCAGAAACCAGCCTGGTCTGCAAAAAAGAAAACAATAGAAAACAGACGCCTACCTCCTGCTGGCAGTTTGGAATCTGAAGCACAGAAACCAAATGATTTCTAAACTGCTGCAACACTGATGTCTCAGGAGGAAACTTGGCATACAGGTTTTCTTCCTGCATCCGGATTCTCAAAGATGTGGAGAACTGGGGAGTTGACCTGAGAAAGCACAGAGAAATGTAGTTCATACATGTCCACAGAGGAGACCACTAATTCAGTCCTGTCTGTGTGGAAGTTGATGGACTCACCTTTGCCTGGTGGGATCACTGGAGCTGCCTTCCTCTGCTTCAGAGGCTTGGATGTGGCTGCATTCACCGGTGTTGTTTTCTGCAGAGGGAAGTGGGGGAGCAGAGGTTGATGGCTGCTCAGCTACTGTTGTTTCCTCTGCTTCTGCAGAGTCTATGTCTTTGGACATGTTTGGGACAAAGAAACCTCTTCTTTTCAGCTCTTTTACAAGAGCACACCGGGAAGGACCATGAGGACACCACTGGCAGATTTGATCGTAATCCCAGGTCCTCCCCTCACGAGTCCAGGCCTTGGTTGACTCTTTGGCCTTCAGTAATTCCTGTTGCTGCTCCTCTGGTGTGTTTGTTTTCATGCAGACCCTGGCGAGGTGCACGGAGAGGGTCTCACATGGCTTGAAGCACTTCAGGCAGTGAACCACACGGCGATCGTAGCTCCTGTAACAAAGAGATGAAACACATTGTTCATGTACAGATAACTACACTGCTGTTTTCCACAGGTATGTGACTATAAAACATGTTTAACAATAAAATACAGGAAATAAGAGCAGTGAAAAGGTTTGGTCTGACTTACTTGTTGTCTTGAGCCATAGCAAAAAGCCTTGAGGAAGCAAAAGCAAAATGAGGAAAAAGTCCAGCGATGTCCAGCAGCGTACTCTGTGCCTCTCAGGAAACAATGAGCAAGGTTTATAAAATCAGACCAGTTTAAACTAAACTCTGCCATTGTGATGTACCTGGGTTACGCCCACCCATCAGAGGCCCATTTAGAGGTCTTTGTCTCAGAGCAGAGCAGCAATCTCAGGCGTGGCTTCTCTAACTGAAGGTGCTTTCACTGATAGCTGGCAATAAGGAAAGGAATTTGAATCTTGGTCTTAACTGTTTCAAGTTGTGGAGAATTCAAAGTTTTACTTGTGTTGAACTGTGTTTATCCAAGAGATGCTTCAGTTTTATCTGGGTAATAAAATACTCAGTCATCTGCAGCAGAAATGATTATACTTGTTTCTGAGTCTGTATCGTGGATGATTTAATTTGACAGTCAGTGAAGGCAGCTCAGCTGGTTGAAGTTTAAATACAACTTAACCCAAGTCAGAAAACAAATTAAATGGATTTAAATATCTGTATAAATAAGTCATGTTACCTGCCTTCCTCATTGTTTCCTGAAACATTTTGTGAATTTATTCCTGGTTTCAGTGTTATTGCCTCAGTTTCTTGTAATCCTAAAAGCACTTATCTGACTTGTACGCTTTCCTTTGTCCTTTAAAATATCCTTGAATCAAACATTACAGGGTGGAGTTTTTTATTGGTTCGTGTAAATTAATGACCAAATGTGCTGGAAGGGAAGTTAACCCACAGAAGAGGTAGAGAAGACTTTTTCTGCTAAGATGTTTGCCATGCTGATGTGGTGACATGACACAGATCCACAATCCTAACCATATCAAGGAAATCAGACAGCATCCAGCTCAGCTAAAGCAATCCTTGATTCACTGAAAGAACATGGATTTCAGTGTGCAAGTATTTTGAGTCTTGAAGATATATTTGAACATTTATGGATGTGTGGCCTAAACTGCTGTGCAGTAAATATTTAAGAGGGTCAAGAACGAAATTATTTGAAGATACTGAAGAGATCAAAAAATCTTTGGGCTTCATGTCACAGGAAATAACTCATGTAGCACCTGGAGAAAGAAGCCTCGAGGAGCTGCTGGAGGAAATCAAATAACTTCAGAAACTGGTAAGAAAAATAAACAAATAAAAAATAAGACAAGAAAATCAAAGAACTAGAAAAAAGAATTGATGGCTTGTAAAGTTATTCAAGAATGGAAGATGTCCTGATATCAGGGCTTGGAATACAACACACATGCACCGGCTACAACCGGTGGTGGGGTAGATGAAAATCTGCAAAATTAAACTCTGATTTGCTCACAATTCAACATGTAATAAAGCTTATTGACAGCAAAGACATTACAACAGGCATTAAAAACATTGCTGCTTGCCAGATTTTGCCTTCAGAAATACAGTAAAAAGCCAAACATTATGATTGGCTTTACCAACAGGAAGCACAAAATGGAGGTGCTTAGAAATGCCAAAAAGTTGAAGGGCACAGAAGTTTATGTGAATTAGCACCTAACCAAGAAAAAATGCCAAAATTGCAAGAGAAGTAAGGATTCTGAGAAAAGAAAGGAAGATTTAAGAAACCTGGACAAGAAACTGTAGATAGATAAATAGATAAAGTCCTGATTAATAATTAATGTGTAAGGATTTCCACAGTGTGAGATCATCATCAACTATTTTTAGAAGCTGGACATAATTTAGCTTTGTTAGTTCTGACAACCTGGTTTATTTCTAAGTATCTAATATGTCCTGATTGTGCAGTATCAGGATTAATCTGGAAAGTGCAGTTAATGGGTAAAACAATGGTTTTAGGCCAATTAATGGAGTAGTCAGAGATTGATAAGAATATATTAATCAGTGTGATTCCTTGATGAAGACAAGATTGAGAGTTTTGGAGGAAGAGTAATACATCATCTGCATAGAGACTTGTCTTTTACTCTATATTTCTGCCATTGAAACCCTTTTTTAAATTTGTTCTTTATCTTAATACTAGCTGTTTAGGGTTCAATAAAGATTAAAAAAGTGAGGGGGGAGTGGACAGCCTTGTCTAGTGCCCCTCTACAGACTGAAGCTTGGAGAAGTTTGATCATTTGTTCTAACACATGCATTAGAATAATTATATAATAACTTTATCTAGTCAAAAAAAGATGAGCCAAATCTAAATTTGTTCAATGTTGCAAATAAGAATTTCCAGCTTACCTGGTCAAATGTTCTTTCTGCATCTAGAGAAAGTATGATAAGTAGATGCAAGTGTTGGGTCTTTACCTCATTTTATTTCTACTCAAACTTTCTACTTAACCACATTCATGTTTTGAGATATTTTCCTAATTTCTGAAACCATTTCGTGGAATGTCGGTGCTAGTGTGGTCCAAAGTTCTTTAAAGAATTCTGCTGGAAAAACATCTGGACCTGGGGCTTTATTACTGGGCATGTGTTGTAGAGCTTCATGGAGTTCACCTATTGAGATGGGTAAATCCAGAACCACTCCCTGTTCCTGTTGTAATTTTATTAGCTTTAGTAAGGAGTGAGTATAATGTTTTATAGAAATCCTTAAAAAGGTCATTTATTCTGTCAGGATTGTGGGTGACAGAGAAGATGGTTGTTTTCTCCTTGTTGGCCAGGAATCTTCTAGATTTGTTGCCATATTGAAAGTTCTCAAAGTGAAGTCTTTGCAGCAAAATCTTTTCTTCTCATTTATTTAATTCATCTCAAATTGAGCTTTTCTTATATTGTTCAGCATGTGTTCTTCTGGAGAAGCCATGTAGGCATCTTCTAGAGATTTAATTCTAAGCTCTAGTTCTTAAACTGTCCTTTTTCTTATGTGTGAAAATGAGATTATTTTCTCTCTCATTTTTCCCTTTCCTGCTTCCCAAACAACACACGCTGATGTCCCTGGTAGGTCATTATTTTCTATATATAAAGACTATTCCATTTTGAGGTGACTGATAAAATTGGAATATATAAGTAATAATGTATTAAATCTCCAGTTTCAAGAAGGTGGTTCAATTTTCATATCAATTAAAGTGAATGAGACCTGTGTATGAGGGGCCGTTTGAGACATTATTCAGAATTAACCTCTCACAGACACATGTGAAATTTAAGTCATTCACACAATATACTGAAACAGCACTGCATATCTTAATGGCCAAGTTATGCTAGGTGGCTAGTTAGCATGTCCTCATTCAGAGTTGTTACTGTCAGTTATCTGGTTGCTGTCGCGTTAGACCCTTCTCCTAGTCTCTGCTGAGGCCAGTATAATATTGAAGAAGCCAGCTGCTTCACTTAGTCATCATAAACTCATGGACACATAAATAGAATTAAACAATCCCACTGCCACTGAACAGAAGCAACACCTGCTATGCTTTCTGCAAACAAGATGACAAGTTGAAAATGTCTGTGTCCCGGAAACAAATTTTAATATAACGTTATAAATGCAACAACACAGTTACTGTCTCAGTTACATAAGCACAATGCATCAACACTGACTTAAACACTGAGAAATGAAGACAGTTACATAGGGTTGAAAACTTCTTTATCAAACACTGAGTCAAGGATGAACCAGGGAGCTGCATTTCAGTATAGTATATAAGAGAATTTCAATATTGTATATAAGAGGCAGATTCAGTATAGTGTATGAGAGGTTTTACTATAACGTGTGAATGATTTCAGTATGATATACGAGAGGTTTCAGTATAATGTGTGAATGACTTAAATTTCACATGTGTCTGTGAGAGGGTAATTCTGAATAATGTCTCAACCGGCCCCTCATACTTGTGCATGATCACTGATAGAGATGGAAATTCTAGTTTCTGATGCATCATTCATTAAAGAGCTGTTAGCTACGAAATAATCATAGAGTATGAGTGGTGCACTGATGAAAAGGAGGAGTTTGATTTAAAATGTTTAAAATGTCTGGGCTGCTGTAGCCCGTCTGCTTCAAGGTTGGACGTGTTGTGTGTTCAGAGATGCTATTCTGCAGACCTTGGTTGGAACCAGTGGGGGGAGGTTCAAACAGTTTGCCTTTCATTGTGGAGTTTGCATGTTCTCCCATGCGTGGGTACAAAGACATCCCACCGTACAAAGACATGCATGTTAGGAATGGATGTGAGTGAGTGTTTGTCTCTCTGTGTTGGTTTTGTGATGGACTGGCCACCTGTTCAGGTCCATCTTCCTCTTGCCTGTTAATTCCTTATGAGCCTAACATTGCTAACCCTAACACGTCATCCGTGCTGTCTGTAATAAGTAATCAAATGAGGTAGTAAGTAATAAAATAAGTAATAAGGTAGCCACAGCCTAAGTAACAGCTAGCTTGTATTTTCTGTCTGAATATATGCTATGATGTCACTGACAAAAACGTGAAGCTAAATGAGAAACAGGCAATAAGTGTGGGTGAAATTGTTGCAGCTACATGTGAGAACAGAAACATGGCCGGTTTCTGGAGCCAGCTAATTGAGCTTGCATGAGTGAGAGTAGACAGGGGTAGGAAAAGTGTTTGAGTGTGTTCTTCCCCTTCTTCTGTGTGAATGACTATCAACAAAAGGACAGACTCTTTCCCTAATTAAGGTAATGGAGTGGGAAGAAGCTGGTGACTAACCTGGATGTGCAGTGACAGGTATGAAGGCCCTCCGGGGGGTTCATGGAGCTGGGAGAAGAGGAGGAGTGAGGTGAGGACTTAAGCTATTGGCTGTCATGACATGAAATGATAAAAAGTCCTGGCTTGCACCGTCAGATCCATCAGCAGTTAGTTCAGGACTGAGGAACACACAGCAAGAGAGTAGCTTTGGAACAAACTCTAACATCTGAGAATTAAAAATTATCAGTGGCTGCTAATTAGACAGAAACTTCAACTACTTCTTATAGTGTTGTCAGATTATTTTTTTTATTTTTAATCAAACAGCAACGTGAGTCACAGCTGAGATGACCCTCCTAAGGAAAAAGCAACCTGGGTGAGTGATACAGAAAATAATGTAGCAAGGTACAGATGATTTTTGCTGATTTAACACAAGTAACAACCAGGAAAACATTTACACTGAAGAAGCTCTGCAGTAAGGATTCATTGTTGTATTACCTCTGACACTTTTGTTTACTATCTAACTGATTCTTGGCCAAGTTACCAAAAATGTAAACCAATATTAATCTTAAGTTCCTTTAGAAAACTCTGTTGAGTTAAAAGATGCATTTTCCTTTTATTGTTTTAAAAACAACATATTGTAAACGTTTGATATTTGACCTGAAGACATTAATGTAACACATTTTCTCCTTCATCTCCACTCCTCTTCATCCCACAGGAGGTCTGGACTGATGCTCAGCTGCTTCCTGCTCTGGATGTCTCTGCAGCCAGATTCCCGTAATCATGTGTCAGCAGTAAACCTGCGGCGTTTCATTGGTTGTGCAGTTCGGGAGTTTACTTTTCTGGCCAGGAAGCCCGGATGCGGCAGCCTGCACATCACCACCGATGCCTGCTGGGGGCGCTGTGAGACCTGGGAGGTGAGGAGAAGGGAGGCATTTGCTCTGCTGACCTCAGCAGCCTCTGCAGGGCCCTCCAGTCACGACCAGTACTGTTCCCGTACCACTGGGTGATGTTACCAGTCAGAACACTCTCCACCACTCCAGTGTAGAACATCCTCATGATTTTCAGACTCTGAACTTCCTCAGTTGTCTGAGGTGAAAAAGGCGCTGCCTCGTCTTCTTCACCTGGCTGTCTATGTGCAGAGTCCAGGAAAGATCCTCGGTGATGTGCACACCCACCACTTGAAACTGCACACCCTCTCCACCAGAGTCCCATTAATACTCAGAGGGGTGTAGTTCCTCTGCTTTCTCCAGCTCCCCTGTACACGCCCGCTCATCATTGTTGTTGATGCAACCAACCACCACAGCGTCGTCCGTGAACTTTACTATGGTGATGGAGCTGTCCATGGCTACACAGTCATGAGTGTACGGGGAAAAGAGCAGAGGGCTGAGGACACTGAGGGAGCTTGGAGTGGAGTGTGGTGGGGACTATAGTGTTGAAAGCTGAACTAAAGTCAATGAACAACATCCTTATATAGTCCCCTGTGTCCCGTTGTCCAGGTGGGTGAGGGTGGTGTGCGGTACCTGGGACACCGTCCGTGGATCTGTTTGGCTGATAAGTGAACTAAAGTGGGTCCAGAGACTCAGGGAGGGAGGCACAGATTAGCTTCAAGATTTACATTTTTGCTTCCTCTTAGAATTGAATTCAGAATAAACTCTCTTAAAGCAGCAACAAAATTAGATAAAATACATACAGGAATACATTAACAGTTACCAGTGACTTTGCAGGTGGGCCAGAAATTCCCATGAAAAAAATATTTGATAAGAAAATGAAGGTTAGTCATGTAACTGGTCACTAAAACAAGCGGAACAAAATAATCCATAAAATGTTAAATGTGCAATAAAGTGGATTAATTTCCATTTGAAGTTTATTTAATCTGATAGCCAGTTTGGAATTACCAAGTAAACCAATATGCATAAAGGGAAACCAGAAAATCTGGAGAGAACCCACACAGGCACATGGAGATCATGGAAACTACACAGAAAAGTTCCAGCTAAGGTCCCAGAATCAGGAGACAAAAGAGTAAAACATTTAGTTTCCCTGAGGTGAGGTCAGTGTTTTATACTCAGTGGTGGCTGCTGGTTTCCTGAGTCCTTCTCTGCTTCTGATCCTTGTAGGAGGCATCGTTGCATGATTGCACTCATCATTAAACACAGCTCATTCCTGATATCTTTCTCTCTCACTAACATGCATGCTTAAACAGTCACTGTGTTGTCCTGCAGCTTTACTCGCTGATACCTACAGTCATGTTTTTCTCAGTTTGTCTTCCTCTAGGTGCTCCTGATGATTCTCTGCTCTACAGAGGCTGTAGGATGTTTTCTTTAAGTTTCTTTTCCGGTGTATCAGCTGATTGTCAAGTTTTTGTCTTTGGCTTTTGGTTGTTTAGTTGCTGTTTTCTATCTGGTGCATCTTTGTCTCCTTCTTCTCTTCAATCTCTACTTTTCTCTTCTGTTCACTCTCCCTCTTCAAAAGATGTTATTTTTATTCCCAGAAACCGGTCCTTGAGCCTCCGTTCATCGAGTCCTACCAGCAGGTTTGTACCTACAACAGGACTCGTCTGGTCACTGTGAAACTACCCAACTGCCAGCCCCATGTGGACCCCACCTACACCTATCCTGTGGCCCTGAGATGTGACTGTGGGGTCTGTCTGACAAGCACCACTGAATGCATAACATCTGTGTGAAGAGAGGGTACATTTAGCTTTATTTACTATTTACCACAATTTAGAGCCATGTTCTTGTTTGGCTCAGTACCAGCCAAATAAATCAGTTTAAAGCCACGTGTCTTCAGAAAGTTGAATTTCATATCTTTAATAAATGAAATAAATCAGATTCCTGATCTTTCTGATTATCTTAGAACGTGAAACAAGGGGAAAACAGTTATCTGTCCATTTCACATTTATTATTATGGCTGTGAACATTTTAATTCAAATATCAGTGTATGAAAAGTATTAAAATGGGACATTTCTATAACAAATTAATTAGTTTTAAATTTAGATTGTTTTCCACATGGAGGTCATGTTATGTAATTGATGATCATTGTCCCTGCGATGTTCTCTGTGTAATCTTAATCTGCAGAGTTTATATGCTGAATGTGCAGTTGTGAGAGTTCATTAAACTTGCTTCACTTCACAGTTTTAAAGATCTAACCACCTTTGTTTGTATAATTTCTTTATAAATAAAGCAAAAACTGAGCATTTTAAATGTTGCCGCGTTAATCTGTTTTTCCCCCGAGTGCTTGAAATGATCACTATTTAGGAGGAAAAGGTTGATGTAATCCGCCACGTAGTCACATGATTCTGAGGAGCTGCAGAACTGAGAGGGAACCAGAACTACAGGAAAGTGCATCAGTCCTTCCTGTGATAAAAGATCAACCAAAAAGTAGTTTCTTTACATCTGAGTTACTTTCAGTTAATAAGACAACACAAACTCTTTACTAAGAAACTTTTCTTTCTAATGTGTTTTTCATGAGCATCTATGTGGCTGAAAAAGTTTAGTGCATCCCAGCTTTTTCTATATTAACATTTTGATGTAACATTATAGACGTTACGACCTTTAGAAAAATGTTATTTGGGGAGGTGGGGGAGTGCACTGTAGGCCCATGTGCCACAGTTTAAGTTTTTATCTTTAATGGTATTTTTTCACCCTGGCATTACTTTTACTTTTATACTTTAAGTATTTTTAAACCAGTACTTTTACACTTTTACTTAGGTAAAAACTTTGAGTTGATACTTTTCTTCTACAGAAGTCTTTTTAAACCTGAGTAATGAATGTGCGTAACACCGGAGCAGGAGAAATCCTCCATCTCCTCCTGACTGGAGCAAGTTGCTTCCATCTTCACCTGCTGAGAGACTTTAGGAAACTCTTATTTTTGTCTTATTTTCAGCTGGTGTTTTCCGACGAATGCACTCTGTCCTCTGACGGAAACCTGTGTGTGTGTGCACGTGTGTGTGCTTACTGCCATGGACATCACGGAGCAGCTATGACATGTCGTCATGTAAAACAGATCAATAGCATCAGACTGTTTATGTTTTTATAAAAAAGGAGGACGTGTAAACTTGTTGTAGAGGAAATGTGACTTTAAATGATCATGTCAGATTAATTTCAGAGTACATACGTGTGGTGACATTGTTATACCCCTGAATTAGGGAAGAAAAAATCACGCGAGTGATTAATACTGCTTCCCTCATGCAGTGGGTTTATTGAAATGAGGAAACAGCTCCGTAATTCCCTCTAGTGGTAGGTGAACCAATTGTTCCTAGAGCAGGATTTAAGGTTTATGAGCTGCTCACCCGTTCATCAAAAAAAAAAAAAAATAGGGTTAGGGTTAGGGTTAAAAAAAATGAACAAAATGACAGCATCCTTATAAAGGAAATATGAAATTAGCATGTTCTTAACTATATTTAACTCGTAAATTTACTATTATGTTTTACTATTTATTGCAAACCTTGTTACTGTTTTTAACCATTTTACCTCTTTTAAAATGAAATCACCTTATGAATTACTCCATCTTAAGAAGGTAGAAAATATGGTTGGGGGGTATGCCTGTGTTATATTAACCCATCACAACATCACTTCCTGTTGTGGAACTTGATGGCGCCTGTTAACATTAGTTGCTAATACGAGTGCCAGAGGTCTTAGCATTTACTGCTAATGTGAGCGGAAATACGACTTTATAGACAAATGTAATCCACACTGGTGCATGAAAACATTTGAGTTTGACATCATCTCGGCAAGAGAAGCTGATTTTGGACGGAGACAACACAGGAAACCAGTTACATGCAAAGATCTCGCCGAGCCTCGATAATTCACACGAGAGTAGGGTCACGGTACTGAACCAACAGCCATCCAGCATCCTACCTGTACTGTGTTGTAGAAAAATGAATTAGTCTGGTTGAGAGAAAGTGTAACAAAGTTTATTTAGGAAAATGAAAGGACAAATACTTGCAGCAAGGAGAGCGTCATCTGACTCGCATGGAGTCAGAAGAGGCTCTGAGGAAGCAGGAGAAAAACAAAAAATTATACATTTCTTTTGAAAGAATCCTCCCTTCCTCAAGACCTTGGGTGAGCACGTAAATCTCAGGACTGGCACCACAGACAACCTGTGCTGTCTTGGAGGAGTCCAGCCATAGTTGTGTCTGCACAAGAACCAGACTGCACCACATTACCAAGGTTCTGAGGAAGGACCAGATAAAGGTCATCTTACCCTCGTAGTGAACTTTTAACAGAGCAAATGTATTTGAAGAGAATAAACCTTAAAAGTGAACTAAAGCATGATGAGTAAAAATCTACTATGTGTAATATGGAACAATCAATGTATAAATGAATAAATGTATATAATGGAAGAAGTAATGGAAATATATGAAGCAATAAGGGATAATATGTCAAATTTCTTCTACAATTACACCGACGTTACGACACGGCGTTGATTTCACAGTCATGTCCTTTTTTTCTCATCCTTGACTTTTTTAGCCCTTAAAAATGAATCACTTCATGGGGCTTAACTATTTATATATACAGTCACTGGTATTAACTATCACGTTTTTCTTTTTTAATTAGTTTGTTTTTAATAATGTGGAAAAAGGGGAGTCATCCTATAACCGATGTCCTTGCTCCAGGTCAGTGTGGTAGTTCTGTCAGGTAGCCAAGCTAACTTTGTTTATAAAGCACTTTGACAGCAACCACGGACCAAAACGCTGAACATATAAAACAAACTTGGGAAAAAATAAACAAAATACAAGAACAATTTATTTTAATTTTATTTTTATTTAACCAGAAAAGCCTCACTGACATTAAAATATGTTTTCCAAGGTGTCCTGGCCAAGACAGCAGCAGAGCAGCTAAAAACTGAACTGCTCTGCTGTACTGGAACAAAACAGGGAGCTGAAGGCCACACAAGCTTAAAAATACACTACAGACCAGATAAAAGCCAGTTTTAGTAACGTTATTATGCCAGCTGATGATTGACAGCCGGCCTGTTTGACAGAGCTGATTATCATAAAACATCATTTCACTGATTGCAGATCCCAGATCTGATGAACCAGCCTAGAGGTGATCAGATTAAGTGGCTGTACATAATATTTTATATTATTTTATATATTCATTATAGAAATTAGGTCTTTTCATTGAGCACAATGCCTAATTATTATTGTCATATTTTATTTTTAGTATAAGCTTGATAATCTCTGATGTTGTTACCATTTAATTTAATTTAACTTTAACCAAAGGCATGAAAGTCCCACAAGGCGATGCCAGACACTGTCTGGATGGCCGCCTGAGGAGCTTCACCACCACAGGGTCATGGCCTGCAGGTGAGGCCAACAGGCCAGCAGCCAGAAGAAGAGGTGGGATGAGCTGGATCAGAGGGTTTGTGTCTATTTAACAGGTCTTTACTTTTACAGTTCTTTTGGTACCAAATGCAACAACATAAACTGTTTTTTGGGGCATTGTTCTTTTTAGATTGAGACATGTCCAATGATGCAGCAGAAGTCCTTGTTTGGTAGTGTGAGGAGGTGTGTGTGTGGATTCTTCATCTAGATGGTAAGAGGCCTAACACAGTAGTTTTGTAGTATAGTAGAAATATCACCTCACAAAGTGACCAGTGATATATCTACTTTGTCATGGAACAGCTGCTCCTGCATCCCAGGCGGCTCCGACGTCGCAGGCTTCAGCTGCAGCTGCTGCCCAGTCTGCTGCACTGGGACCAGTACAGGGAGCTGAAGGCCACAAGCAGCGACCACCACAGAGTTTGTCCATGGTATTAGTTTAGTTGTTAATGCTCCTAAATTTACTATAAATATATTTAGTTCAGTAAACAGCCTCTCATTACACAGTTATTACTTTTCAGTTTACCAAACCAAGACTTGGTGGTTCACATGTTGCAGCTGCAGAGCCGAATGTCGCCATGGCCAGAAAAGTGTCTCAGGTAAACTGCAATCACACGTCAACTGTTTAAAAGTGGGTTGTTAATACAAGTTACTTAGACTCTGTTTTACAGAAACAAGTCATTGAAGGCCAGGAGATTACTGGTTCTCTGGTCAGCACTGCCATCTCAGTGAGTGATGACCTTTTCAGGTAAAGCAGTGGTTCCCAACCTGGGGTCCGGGACCCACAAAGGGGTCCCCTGCAGCAGGCACACACAGGCATAGCACAGCTGATAGAGCTCTGTTGGGTCTCCAGCACACACGGAGAACTGCTGGCGGTCAAGCTGGAGGTCAGGTGGGCCTGCAGCAGCCATGCACAAGCAGGCTGGATGTCTGCTTGGCCTCCAGCTTCGCATAAAAAGCTGTTACTTTATATAAAGTGTGATTTGGTCACTCATATGTCACCGAAATGCCCAGCCCATTACCTCTCTAAAGAAGTCTCATTCATCACTCACAGATCTTGTCATTTACTGGACTTTGGAACATCAGTTGAAAAAAGTGTTTACTTTGGGTGAAGCTGCTGTAGGATATTTATCACTGCTGCAATCACATTTCAATGATAAAGGAACAAATGTGTTTTTATCCAGATCATCAGTTTTATCAATTCCTTCATCAATGTTAGATGTTTTACTTCAATCATCACATCTGGTGGTTTTATGACAGATGTGATCACCATGGAGACGGTTGGTGAGATGATTATATTATACTGCAGATGTTTCTATGATTGAACGGTGCTCTGGATAAATGTATTAAAACCACCTGAACTGTTTACAATCCGCATCTACTTTCTATGGTGAACAGCTGTAATTCAGCTGCTCGTCTGGGATTTGAACCAACGAGCTGGCGCAGCAGCATATAAGAATAAGCGGACTAGTCAAAGCTCTTTTGGGAGCATAAGGAGGACACAGTCAGTATTATGTGGATTGTCAGACTCTTATGGCAGATTGGAGCCTTGTCCAGTTTTGTTGATACCCTCATTGTCACTTCTGTGCTTAACCAAGTCTTCTAGTTATGTAATGCAGGCCTTTAACGTGATTGTAATGGAATCATTGCTTTACCAGCCCCATGTTGATACTCTTAGCTTCGTACCAACTGCAGAGCTATTATTATCGCCCATTTATCCCCAAAGGCCTTGAAAACATATCTTGTATGAGCTAGCAGGTGAATTAGGAAGCAAGTGTTTGTCTTAAGAGTTTCAGTGTGGATGAAGCATGCACCATGGTAATGAAACTGTTTTAGGTGATAAGATAGTTTTGTGACAAGAAAGGTTTCTGTGTGGTGGTCCTGGAAATCTGGTCTCCTGATTATTCCCAAATCAATGAACACATGAATCCTTGACCAGGTAAAGCCCAGAATTCAACAGGGCTCATGTCACCCTTTCGGGCTGAGCTAAATCCCGACTGAAACTCTTCAGATTGTTTCTACTCAAATGAGAACATAGTTGAGTTGAACCTATTTTCTCAAGAATTTTAGACTTTAAGGGGAGGTTGGATATAGGTCTATAATTAACTAATACTCCTGGATCAATGGCTGGGGATCCAGGTGGAAACTTCATTCATTCATGGTTTATCTAATCAGCCTGTCCTCAATTCAGACTATCATTTAAGTCTAACGATGACCCCGTTTTCAGCACATTTTTACATGGACACAAAAGTTTCAGTAGCCTAAAGTTAGTGTTATTTGGCTCATGGGTTTGCATCTTTATTTTATAATTATTGCTAAGAATATTGTTCTAAGAATATAGTTAATGATCTCATCAGTCGTATTTTACATAATTCTTAAATTTGAACTCTGTAAAGCACTTGGTGTTACATTTAGTTCTGTGTTAAAAAAGTATAAAAAATTAATTAATTTGAGTAACAAGAATTCCTTTTTCTTAATATCAAAGGGAAAATCTAATTTGCATGTTTAAATGACATCATAATTCTCTATGGCAACGGAACATTCCAAGAGCATATGACCGTGTGTTCTATAGTACAGAGTTCCATTTCAGTCAGACACCAGACCAAGAGAAAGCACTTGCTTTGTTTCAGAGCTTTTTCACCAACGATTTTGGAAAATCATTGCGACACTCATGGATTTTCTAGGAAGGAAAAACATTTTCCTGCATCAGCAGAGAGTTGAGAATCAGCCTGTTTTTGACTACAATGTAAGTAACCAACTTAGTACACCGATCAGATCGTAAGATCACAAATTACCAGCACAAACAATTCACTCTAGGAATTAGAGTTAACAATAATTTAAAAACTGTCACGATTATAACAATGTTTTTTAGATTAGGTTAAAGTAAGAAATTGGAAAACATACATATTAGTACTGATCTTGCTAATTTAGCCAAGAATTTGTTGAGTTATTCCACATCTGTACAGTTAGATGTTACTGTGTTACTTGCACAGAATCACTAGTATCATTCAACTAGTATTAACACATTAGTATAGTAGTATATAGTATATTAGTATAGTATATGTAATTATTTCCAACTGGCTCAACTAACGAAATTAAAAATATAAAGTAAAAAAAGTGTAAAAAATGATGATGTGAGGAACTGTACCAAACAATCTTTCGGCCACCATCCCAACGATTAAAGCTTAGGGAGGTGAAACGTTGCTTACCCGTATACACTCAGTCTGTCTCCCTCCCAGGGTATTATGTTTTAAAATTTACGTTGCTCAGTACTTTTGCCTCACTGACGTGAAAGCGTGTATAGTGGTCCCTTGTTTATTGTGGGGGTTACGTTCTGAAAACACCCCACGATAAATTAAAGCTGCGAAATGACGACCTTATTAGTTTTTCACAATTCAAATGCATGTTAAGGCCTAATTATCCCTCCTTGGAGTGTTTATAGACATTTCCTAAACTGTAATAAACAGTTTCACCATTCTCACACATTTTATACACTCTCAAAAACATACATATATTTAACAATATGAATTTCTTAATACTTACTCACCCCATAATATATATTACAGCTTCTCTGCTGGTGCTGTGTCCCCACCCTTGTCTGTAACATCATTTTTCACAGAAGGCCCGGGTGTTGTCATTTTCAGAGTGGAGAGCATAGTTATGGGAATTTGCTGGCACTCCTTTTTTTCTGGTCGATAATTTTCTTATACACCGACATGCCACTTTCGATGACATTGGAGAACCGTAATGAGCGGAACATCAAGGGGTCCCACTCTTGTGCAACTTGCTAAAGTTCATAGCGATCAGGAATCGATATGTAACACAGTTAAAGAACACAGGACACGAAGTAGACTGACTCTGGACAGAGTCCTTTGGCCAATCAAGAAACAAAGCACAGAGCGTTGATGTTTACTGACTCAAATACGAAACAAAGCACAGTGGGCAATTCTGACAGTAAAATTGGGACATAGCATGGTTCAAATAGGATTTACATATACTTAAATATGCAGTGCTGCATACAAAATCAATCCGCGAAACAGCGAGATCGCACAAGATGAATCGCGATATGGCGAGGGACCACTGTATAGCTGACTCCTCTCAGTGAGCAGCGGGAGCTGCCGTAGGCCTCTATTCCATCTAAAACCGCTCACAGCTGCAGACAGAGCAGGACGTTATCATCTCTGCTCCATGAGCAGACTGAAAGTGAAACATGCAAAGTTTCCACTAGCTGATCCCGTCCTGTTTTATCATATTTTATATATCAGATATTAATGCCTGTTAATGAAGAGTGTGGACAAAAACATGTAGAAAGTTAAAAGTCCTGTAACATGTTGTAGAATAGCTGGAGCTCCTAGTTAAAGTACTTAAAAGTACTTTAACTTTAAGTCTGTTAAATTTTTGTCAGTGATATTTTGTATTTTTTCTGTACTGTTTAGAAGTTAAATGCATTTGTTTTGTCCAGGCGTTTCTAGAGTTTAAGTTTAGAGTATTAATATCTGTGTCTGTTATTTGATTCAGTCATTCAAACACACATGCTCACAAGAAAAAAAATCTGACTTGGTCAACTGTTGCCTGCAGTCAGGACCAGTCTTTTTTTTTTTTTTTGTAAAACCTCTAAGAACAGGTGTGTGCGGCTGAGTGATCCAAATAGTTTACACTGAATATTTATACTAAGTGTGTATTTTCTCTATTTTCAGGTCAAAGTAGACTATAATGCTTCTGCGTGTCATAGAGTCAGAAATTTTCAACATTTCCCTGCTCCAGCACACCTGACTTAAACTAATGAGTCATTGTGCAGATCCTTATAGGCTGTTGGATCATTTAATTTAATTTGAGTGAGAGAGTAGAGATAAATTTGTTTGGTTACTTCATGGATACTGAATGGGGTATAAAATAGTATAAAGGTAGCCACAGACTGGGAAGAAAACCTTCAATAGAGAAAAAAAGATGCATTAAAAATCGTGATAATTCTTTAATAATCAAATGGCACCATCCTGAATTGAAATCAGATTGTGAGGTACCTAAGATGGCCCTAATCCCCTAATATTGAGGATATTTTCAGAGCTTTATCTTCCTGATCTTTGGTGTAATACAGTATACAACAGGCACAGCAGATTGTATCATCCTGTCTCTGTGCTCTGCTTCCACAAACTGGAAGTGTGCTGTCTGCTCTCTATCAGGTAATACACTGACTGAACAGAGCTACATCATAAAAAACCTCAAAAAACTGAACTATGCCTTAAAGAGTCAGGACATACAAGACGTTAAACCTCACAATAGCATCAAGCAACTTGTAATATATCTGCCTTAGAGTAATGGCATCCTGTGCTTGTACAGAAAAATGATCTTAAATTATTTATTCTTTTTTTTAAGGCTCATGTTGAGATTCTGGGTGAAGCCATGAAGAGGATGCAGCTTGGTCTTCTGAAACTGAAGGCTGTGAAGGTGGTGAACTGGGTGCCGTTCCACACGAGGTCTTTGATGTGGCAGTTGAGGTGGAGGAGACCATTGTGCTTCACAACATTAAAGATGTGGCACATAGCTTTGCCAGGCTTATGGGTGTCATCTACTGTGTCAATCTCAAGCATCCAGATGCCATGAAGTATTCCTTTGAGTTTCTCCAGAGAGTGGTGATGAAGATCAAACCAGACCAGACCTCAGCTCGAGTACATGGATTGAGAAACCGAATCCTGAGATACAAACTGTAACATTTGCTAAGTTCCCTCCATTTCAGTTCCTCATCTGGAGAGTTCCTGTAAGAATTTTATTCACTGTTCTTTTCAATACACTAAAACCTTGAGTTTTGTGCTGATCTTATGTACTATGAAAAACATCCCTCTCCTCTCAGGGTTTTCATTTTGAGATTGCTAGAGAAAAGACTGATCTTACATTTCTTTATATCGGACTGATTATGAGAGATGATGGTATTGACAGGTCAATACAGACTTGTGATGTTAAAATGCAGGAAACTTTGTGTTAAGTTGGGACAAAAGACTTTCCTTGAATATTTTCAGACAATACAGGCCTCAGAAAGTTCCATCTTTTCAGTGGAATAGGGCCTGACTGTTGGAAGCTGGTGCATTTTCTTACTCATTACTCACATTGTTGTAATAGAGTACAATGAGTGTCACGATTCAGCAAACTGGACCACAATAATTGTCAGAACTGATGATTGGGTGATAAAAGGTTTTTATTGTAAAGATGAGAGTATATCCAGGGGAGCCGAGTCTTGTCTCGCAGTCCACTAGCCTGAGAGGGTAGGAGAACCAAGGTCAGATAAAGCGTGATCAGGCGGGAATGTGTAAGATAATTTGCTCACGTACCAGCAGAGGGGATGGAAGCCGGCCGGGAGGTTGTCAGGAACCAAGAAGGCAGCAATGGGGCTCCGCTGGGGCTGTGGAAACTGCTGAACCAAAAACAGTTAGTTGGGTCTGATAGTGACAAGAGCTGAATATCCACACTGGATAAAACCTCCGGAAAGATCCAGGTAAATCCTCCAGATTTTCCAGAAGTGAGAGAGACAGGTTCCGTAATCCAAATCCAAATCCTGGGGACAGTCCAAGGGTCAGAGTACCAGCAGAATCAAACGACAGACAGAGTTACCAGACGGGGGGCAGGCAGAGTCAGGATATACAGGTCAAAAACAGGTCAAAGATCAGAACACAGGTTTGGCAGGCAGGAGATCAGGGCTGGAAACGTGCAGGGTTAAACCAAGACGATCCGGCAGGGAAGAGTTGTCAACCACTGGTATTTAAAGCGCAGGTGGAGCGCATCAGCAATCAGAGCTGTGCTGGAGGGAGAATGCCTTCAGGGACGGCTGGGAAATCTCAGTGCCAGCTATACACTGTGACAATGAGTCTATTTTGGTTTTGTTTTATTCATCTGAAAACATTTTAGAGATCAGGCTCAGGATTTTACGCACTTGTATTGACCAGTTTTGTTAAACCAACTGAAAAGTGATGGTTTCAACTGTTATCTGCTTAGACAGTCTGGTTTTAGGTAGCATATACTGGGTTTTATAATGATAACTGCAATAATGTGAAGTTTCAGCAGCCTCAGGATTTAGAGGCACTGTTACTAAACCCTTTCATGATAAAATATGATCGTCTCAACTGATCTGTTTAGCAGAATTTGTTTCAACAAATTTGAAGTTAGTTGGCTGGACTTTTCAGTGCAACTGGTATTTAATGTGTGGTTAAAATATTCTTATTCATCAAGTTAACAAGCAGTAAGTTGAGAAATTTGTAAAATACATGTTTTTGAACATTTAAGTAGAAGCTCACTGTAATCTTTTTAAATCAAATCAAACTTTATTTATAAAGCTCTTTTCATACCAAAAGCAAAACAAAGTGCTTTACAAGATTAAGAAATTTAAATACAAATAAAACAAGTCTTTACACATCAAAACTGAATTACCTACAAGTTAAAAACACTCCTTATGATCTTTCAGTCGCGCACACACAAACACACACACACACACACACACACACACACACACACACACACACACACACACACACACACACACACACACACACACAAACACACACAAAACTCTATAACTTCTGTTTCCAAGCTGAAAGCAGGTATAAAATATTAAAAGTAATAAAGTAATAAATACCTGGCTTGATGCTGCTTTGAGGGTAACTCAGAGTATTAAGTTCAAACAACTAATAGTCATTAATTAAACAACTGGTATAATTGAATTATGTGAGTTGAAATGACATAAACTTTAAGTTTACTTGAAAGTCTTCTTCATTAACTGTAACTCTTCTTTTTCATCCGACTGTAAATCTTCTTTTTCATCTCATTGTAACTCTTGTTTTTCATCTGACAGTAACTTTTATTTTTCATCTCACTAACTCTTCTTTTTCATTTGACTGTAACTTTTCTTTTTTATCTAATAGTAACTTCTGTTTCTTCTGGTTGTAAGTACAAGAGGAATTGCAAGAACTTGGATTATTTTGTTTTTCATCACATCGATTCCGGAGTTGGACTGCTTTAGTTCTTGGAAATCCTCTTGGGAGTTTCTGAGTTTATCATCAATTGAGTTTATTATCAATGTCCTCATTTTTTATCTGCACTGGATTGAATTTGTTTTTCATCACATCAAATGCGGATTCGGAGTGCTTTCGTTTTTGCAAATCCTCTAAGTTTCTGACTTTGTTCTTTGTATTTCCTCTTCATCTGCATCTCAATTCTTCTTCATATCTTCCTCTTCATCTGGTTCTCGATTATTGTTCATGTCTTACTCTTTGTCTACTTCTCGATTCTTCATCAGGACTTTCTCTTCATCTATTTCGTGATTCTTCTTTATGGGTTGCTTTGCATATTCTTCCCCATCTGGTCCCCCATCTGCTGCTATGTTTTGCTTTTGACTGTTTCTCGATCTTTCATCATGCCTTTCTTTTTGTCTGATTGTTGTTTCTTCTTCATGACTTTCATTTATCTTATCTTGAGTCATCATCATGTCTTCATCTTCCACTGTTTCTTGATTCTTCTTCATGTCTTCCTTTCTATCTCCTTCTCCATCTGGTCCTCCGTGTGCTGCTATGTCTTGTTCTTCATCTGCTTCTCGATTCTTCTTCATGACTTTCACTTCATCTGTTCTCGATTCCTCTTCATGTCTTCTCTTCATCTACGTCTCAATTCTTCAAGTCTTCCTCTTCCTGTGCTTTTCAATTCTTCTTCATAAATTTCGGTCTGCTCTGGATTCTTCTTCATGTATTTTCTTTTCATCTGCATCTCAATACTTTTTCATGTGTTCCACATTCAGCTGTTTCTCGATTCTTCATCATGTCTTCCTCTCGTCTGCTTGTCTATCTGGTCCTTCTATTGGTCGATAATTTATGACTTTCTCTTCATCTATTCTCGATTCTCCTTCATGTGTCCCTCTTTGTCTGTTTCTCGGTTCTCTTCCATGTCTTCCTCTTCATCTGTGTCTCAGTTTGTCTTCATTTCTTACTCTTCATCTGCTTCTCAATTTTTCTTCATGAACTCCTTTTTGTTTGTTCTCAATTCTTCTTCATGTATTTTCTCTTCATCTGCGTCTCAATTCTTCTTCATGTCTACCTCATCATCTGCTTCCTGATTCTTCTTCATGTCTACCTTATCATCTGCTTCCTGATTCTTCTTCATGTCTACCTTATCATCTGCTTCCTGATTCTTCTCCATGTCTTCTCTTTCTCTTCTTCTCGATTCTCCTTCATGTCTCTTTCATCTGCTTCTCGTGTCTTCTTCATATCTTCCTCTTTATTTTCTCGATTCTTCTTCATGTCTTCCTCTTCATCTGCGTCTCAATTCTTCTTCATGTCTTCCTCTTCATCTGCTTCATGTTTCTTCTTCATGTCTTCCTTTTAATCTGTGTCTCAATTTTTCTGATGTCTTTCTCTATATCTGCTTCTCCATTCTTCTTCATGACATTTTGTCCGTCTCCTCTCGATCCTTCATAATGTATTTTTTCTCCCTCTGCGTCTTCTTCTTGTCTTCCTCTTCATCTGCTACTTGATTCTTCTTTATGACGTTCTCTTTGTTTCTGGATTCTTCTCCTTGTCTTCCTCTTCATCTGTGTCTCAATTCTTCTTCATGTCTAAATCTCCATCGTTTTGATTCTGTTTCATGATTTTCACTTTCTGTCATCGACTCTTCTTCCTAACTTTCTATTCGTCTGTTTCTCAATTTCTTTATACGACTTTCACTTTCTGTTCTCAATTCTTCTTCATGTCTTTATGTTCATCTGTTCTTTGAGTGTTTTACATGACTTTCCCTTTCTGTTTTCGATTCTTCTTCATGTCTTACTCTTCTTCTGCTTCTTGATACTTCTGTCATGTCTCTCTTTCTGTTCGTTTATCATTTCTTTTTTCACTTTCTGTTGTCGATTCTTCTTCATGACTTTTTGTCCATCTCCTCTTGATCCTTCGTAAAGTATTTTTTCTTCCTCTGCGTCCTCTTCATGTCTTCCTCTTCATCTGCTACTTGATTCTTTTTTATGACGTTCTCTTTGTTTCTGGATTCTTCTCCTTGTCTTCCTCTTCATCTATGTCTCAATTCTTCTTCATGTCTAACTCTCCATCGTTTTGATTCTATTTCATGATTTTCACTTTCTGTCATCGACTCTTCTTCCTAACTTTCTATCGTTTGTTTCTCAATTTCTTTACACGACTTTCACTTTCTGTTCTTGATTCTTCTTCTTGTCTTCCTCTTCGTTGGCTTTTCGATTCTTTTTCATTACTTTCACTTTCTGTTATCGATTCTACTTCACGTGTTTCTATTCGTCTGCTTTTCGATTCTTTTTCATGACTTTCACTTTCTGTTCTCGATTCTTCTTCATGACTTTATGTTCATCTGTTTTTTGAGTGTTTTACATGACTTTCCCTTTCTGTTTTCGATTCTTCTTCATGTCTTACTCTTCTTCTGCTTCTTGATACTTCTGTCATGTCTCCCTTTTTGTCCATTTGTCATTTCCTTTTTCACTTTCTGTTGTCGATTGTTCTTCATGACTTTATATTCGTCCGTTTCTCGATACTTTTACATGACTTTCACTTTCTGCTCTCGATTCTTCTTCATGTCTTCCTGTTTATCTGCTTTTTGATTAGTCTTCATGACTTTCACTTCGTCTGCTTCTCAGTTCCTCATGACTTTTACTTTCTGCTCTCGATTCTTCTTCATGTCTTCTTCATCGACTGCTTTTGATTCTTCTTCATAACTTTCCCTTTCTGTTTTCGATTCTTCTTCATGACTTTCTATTCATCTTTTTCTTGAATCCTTTACATGACTTACACTTTCTGTTCTTGATTCCTCTTCATGTCTTCCCATTCGTCTGCTTCTCGGTTCTTCTTCATGACTTTCACTTTCTGTTCTCTGTTTTTCTTCATGTCTTCGTCTGCTTCTCAATATTTCTTCATGTCTACCTCTTCGTCTGTTTGTCATTTCTTACCTTCATATTCGTCTGCTTCTTGATTCTACTTCATGATTTTCACTTTCTATTGGTTAATTCCTCTTCATGACTTTCTATTTTTCAGTTGTCGATTCTTCGTCATGACTTTCTATTCATCTGTTTCTCAATTCTTTTATATGACTTTCACTTTCTGTTCTCGAGTCTTCTTCAGGTTTCCCTCTTCGTCTGCGACTCGATTCTTCTTCACATCTTCCTCTTCTTCTTCTCTAGATTCTTCTTCATGTATTTCTCTTTATCTGCGTCTCAATATCTATTCATGTCTTGCTCTTCATCTGCTTCTCGATTGTTATTTATGTCTTCCTCTTCGTCTGCTTATTTATCTGGTCCTCCGTCTGCTCCAGTGTCTTCCTTTTCATTTGCTTCTCTGTTCTTCTCTGACTTTCTCTTTGTCTGTTCTCTATTCTTCTTCATTTGTTCCATTTTATCTGCATCTCGATTCTTCTTCATGACTTTCTATTTGTCTGTTTCTCAATTTTTCTTCATAGTCTTCCTCATCATCTGCTTCTCGTTTCTTCTTTTTGTCTTCTTCTTTGTCTGCTTTTCGATTATTTTTCATGGCTTCCTCTTCAACCATTTCTCGATTTTTCTTCATGTCTTCCATTTTATCTCCTTCTCCATCTGGTCCTCTGTCTGCTGAAAAAGAAGAAAAAGAAGTGTTACAGTTAGATGAAAAAGAAGAGTTAAAATCAGATAAAAAAAGAGTTACAATTAGATGAAAAAAGTACAGTCCAATGAAAAAGAAGTTACAGTCAGAAGAAAGCTTCGGTCAGGCTACTAATGTTAAGTAATCACTTACTTAAGATCAGGTAAACACTACCTAAGGAGATACACAGCACAACATTAGTAATGATTACTCAGCATTGATTATGATGTCAGTTTACATGTTAGTAAGCCCTTAAAAAACATTAACATCATAATGTGTCTGTTGTTGTTTTTTTAATAAATAATAATAAATAATGAATATAACTATATATAACTATATATGAGAATCACCATTATTATTTCTCTGAATATTGTAGAAAATATTCAGTATGCATGTGGGTGTGTGTCTGAGTATGTGTATGTGTATGATATAAATAAAAAAAAAAGGATCTGTTTCATTATAAATATGTGTAACATTTATAATAAAGCAAACTGATTGAAAATCTTTTGAAAATTCAGCCAGTTATGGTGATTTTAATCGTTGATAGACCTCTGCCTCTGTTGTTTAATGCAGTAAGTAGACGCGGCTTCCCCCGGCCCAAGATGGCGGCTGCGTTGACGCATCGTACCTATGGACAGCAGTGTCAGAGGTGGCATCTCTTTGTATATATATCTTTTATATACAGTCTATGGTATATAGCTATGGTATTAAGTCATCACTGCTTTTGCGATTGTTTTACGACAGTTGATTTACATACACTTGCAAACAGGCGGGAGAGTGAGAACGGGTTCAGTGTGCCACAGCTGCAGCAGAAAAAGACATGCGTATCAGCAAGTTGCCTCCTTGATAAGTCCGGCAATCTTAAGCCACCTGCTGTTTCTCAGATATTTTCCTGCTAGGTGAGAACATGTAACTCTGCACATGATTTCTTTTGTTGTGGTAAAGTGTAACCATGATCGAATGTAATAACTGGTTTGATGTTTATTGTAAAGTTACTTAGCTAACCGCTAATTAGCCACAATGCTAAGTGGACTTTGGAAGATAAATCAGTATTGCTAAGGGTACACATTTAAACCCACCTGGTTTGTACTGTTTCTAGATGAGTGTATGAGTGAATGTGTTCTTTGGACTGTATTGCAGTGCAGACAACTGGACTGCATATGACCACCATCTACCATTGGTGCCTGGACCGTGTATAGAATGTATTAGCTATGATAATATAGATCTCTGTCATTATTTTGTATTTTAGGAGGTGTCAGCAATACAGCTGCAAGGACAGACGAGTGAAATCTGTTTGGTATAAGTTGATTTTCACAAGATCGAAGGTTTCTCTGTTTAACTGGATGAGATTTGTGTATAGGTTTGATTAATAATACATTTATTTTGTTTGGTGTATGAATGTGTTACTCACTAAGCTTGTGTTGTCACAAAACAGAGATTGTAATATAATAAGTCAGACGGAGAATAGACAGTGTGTGTAGGAGAACATCTTTACTACCAAACCCCTCAAACTATACACGAGAACTAGAAATATCCAGGCATGTTTGACATAATGTTTCATGTTGGATGTTCATATTTTTTCAGTTCTTAAGTTGTGAGTTGGTCTGTGTATACAGTATCTGTTTTGATTACTTATAAATAAAATTTATAAAATGCTTTGTATGTGATTTCTTAAACTACGTGGTAACTAAAAATGTCTAAGTATGGACACTGTCTCTTGTCTGGTAGCTGCTGGGATAAGCTCCAACCCCCCGACCATGACCCTGCAGTGGAATAAGTAAATATGGGCAATGGATCAATCAAATTTTCTGAAGGTGGATGGTAGAGGCTGAAGGTGGAGGATGAAGGTGAGTTTTACCTGGATGTTAATGCCAGAAGGTGGAGGCTGAAGGTGAAGCTTCATGTACAAAGATAGATGGAAGATGATGGAGGCTGGAGCTGAAAAGAGGACGTTACCATGGAGACTATTCAGGAAGAGGCTCAATCTGTAGATTTGTTTGTAAATAGTGTAAGTTGGAAAGTACATGAATAGATGGAGGTGTTTTATCTCAGGGTGGTGATAGAGTCTGCAGGTGGAGGATGAAGGTGAGCTTTACCTTGAGGGTGATGCCAGAAGGTGGAGGCTGAAGGTGGTTGTAGTTTCTTGATGCCAGAGGTTACCAGTACAGAAGGAAAGTTGATTTTTCTTCCTGGAGGTGGATGCTTTGCAGGTGGGTGTCAGAGTCTGCAGGTGGAGCTGTGTCATTTTAATCTGAAAGACATTTAAAATTCTGAGTGTCAAAGCAGAAGGTGGAGGACTCCATCAGCCAGGCTGCAGGTACAGAGGAACATAAAAATACCTCAAGTTAATGGAGCTAGATGGAAGATGAGATGGAGCTGAACAGAGGATGTTACCATGGAGACAATTCAGGTGGAGGTTTAATGTGTAGTTCTTTTTGTAACAGTGTAAGTTGGATGATGGGCTGGATGGAGGTGTGGGGGTTAGTACTGTGGCCTCCCAGCAAGAAGGTTCCTGGATTGAAGCTCAGCTGGAGCCATTCTGTGTGGAGTCTGCATGTTCTCCTTGTTCATGTGTGGCTTCTCTACAGGTACTCTGGCTTCTGAGTGAGCGTGGGTGCTTGTTTGTCTCTGTGTTTGTCCTGCGATGGACTGGTGACTTGTCCAAGGTGGACACCGTCTCTTGTCTGGTAGCTGCTGAGATAACCTCCAACCCCTCCCCCCCATGACCCTGCAGTGGAATAAGTAAATATGGGCAATGGATCAATCAAATTTTTTGAAGGTGGATGGTAGAGGCTGAAGGTGGAGGATGAAGGTGAGTTTTACCTGGATGTTGATGCCAGAAGGTTGGAGGCTG
Source organism: Melanotaenia boesemani (assembly GCF_017639745.1). Lineage (NCBI taxonomy): Eukaryota > Metazoa > Chordata > Actinopteri > Atheriniformes > Melanotaeniidae > Melanotaenia > Melanotaenia boesemani. Next base: position 6,571,660 of record NC_055705.1, on the reverse strand, counting down.
AAGGTGTTTCTGGAGATGGATCGCAGAGGTTACAGATGGAGACTCTAACGATCCAGGTGGAGAAGGGAGGCTGGTGTTTAGGAAGCCGATGGTGGTGGCCGCAGGTGGAGACCGGAAGCTGGTGTTTAGTAAGCCGATGGTGGTGGCTGCAGGTGGAGACCGGAAGCTGGTGTTTAGCAAGCCGATAGTGGTGGCTGCAGGTGGAGATGGGAGGTGGATGGTGGACACTGCAGAGGGATAACATAAATAGAAAAGAAAAAAACTCACTTATGGTGTTTCAGAACTAGTTACGTATAAGAAGAAAACAAGAAAACATTAAAGAAAAATGGTGAATTATATAAAAAGTTAAACTAAATGTAAAACTTAGTGAAGTGGCTCCGATGGTGATCTCAGTCGCTGTCCCAAAGGATGGAGACTCTAACGGTCCGAGCTGGAAACTGGATGGACTCACTGAAGAGAAAAAACAAACTAAATAAATAAATGAAAGAAACTAAAGACCTTCTATCCTCTAAACATAAGTGACACTTCTTCTGTTTACCTTCAGCCATTGGCAATGTTCTCCTCAGTCAGGACGTCTTGGGCACCGGGACACCCCCCCGGCACCCGGAAAAGAAAAGAATATTACACAGTTTACTCATGTGGCACATGTTAAATGTACAAAAGTTATTGTGAAGAACATTTGATGGTGTGTGTCCATCACAGGGATGGAAGGTGGATTCTTACCTTGGGGGACAGTACTGTGCAAAAGTCTGGAGCCACTCCAGGAAAAAAAAAGTAGGAAAAAAAGCAGATTTACAGAAACACGTTGGCTGCTTTTTGTTCTGTTCTCTGTCAACATGATTCCACATTTCTTCATGATTTTCAGGTCTGGGCTCTGAGGAGGATTCATCCCTCCATCAGACCTGTTACCACTGATTTTCAGTCCGGTTCTGCCGTCACCTGGCACGCCTCAGATCCACTACCAGCTCTTTGCTGGATTTCAGATGCTGTCAATAGCTTTCAGCCCAACCACCAGTTGAGATATGTGAACTTCTTTATCAACTTGTCCAGTTAATTTGAGGACACACTGTCCACCATGCTGAGACATGGTTTTGTTGCTGTAGATTATCCATCATCACGACGCCACTCAGCTGGTGTTTGGCTGCTTTGTCCTTGGGGTGAAGCAGCCTCTGTCAGAGACTGATGTTTGGTCACTCCTGTCAGATATGGAACGACAACATTCTTCCTCCTGTTCTTTCTGTCTTCTACGTTTGTGCTGTTTCCAGAAATGTAGCTGATTTGATGAAATTCTGTTTAGATAAAACAGGCTGAAATGGATTCCTTGACGTGGTTTTGTTACGTTTTCCCTCCGTCCTCAACATACAGATTGTGATCCAGTGGGTGGTGTGAGTTAAAAACTAAACCTTCATTAAATCAGCTGAAATGTCTGGAAAAGCATCACAAACAGAGAAGAATGTTGTCATTCCATATGTGGCAAGTGTCTGAGAAACTCAGGATCTTCTCCAAACACAACATCCTGGTTCATCTCAAACCAAAACATCACTCTCATACAGAAGCAGCTTCACCCAAATGACAAAACAGCTGAGTGACGTTGTGTTGCAGAGCAGCAAGGAGTGTTCAGACCTTCATACGGGAGAGACCAAACAACCACTTCAGACACAGATGAACACAACACCTCCACATTCAGACGTCCGTCTGCATCTCAAGCCTTAAGAAGTTTACATATCTGAACCAGTGGCTTGGTGGATACCATGCTGAGATATGCCAAGATTTCTGCTGATAACTCTGGTAATCACCTTGCTGGGTCAAAATACAATTTTTATGCCTGTCAAACTACTTTATATTTGTTATTTTTTTATAATTAAGAAAGAAATCAGAATGAATAATAATATCTTTTTGGCAGGCGGCTAACAAAGAACATAAAGATCCACATTAAAATCAGTTTTAAGTTTTCTGTCGTGTCGACGTAACACTGGATCATCGTTGAGCTAGAAGCCTTTATGCACCTGAATGATTCAGAGGTCAGTGTTAAGAGGCAAACAAACATAAATATATAAACAAACTAACACATGAATAAAACAAAGACACATTCCTCTTAAACCAGTCAGGTCCAAGAACTGGATTGAAAACAAGCTAAAAAGCAGCCAAACATCTAAGGAAAAACTCCAAACATGCAGAAAGCCTGGACTACTGATGATGGAGGAAACTAGAAAAGGTTCCAGGTTTAAAATGTTTCAGGAAAAGTTGAACTTGTCTTGAGCAACAGAAACTACTGCTCAAGACAAGTTCAACGCTGGAGGTGGAAAGGAAAGGAGTGGCACGAGACTTTTGCACAGTACTGTGTTGGAGGAAGATGACGGTGGTTCCTGCAGGTGGAGAAGGGACGATGGTGTTTATCAAGAAGATGGTAGTGGCCGCAGGTGGAGACCGTAGGTTGGTGTTCAGGAAGCCGATGGTGGTGGCTTCAGGTGGAGACCGTAGGTTGGTGTTCAGGAAGCCGATGGTGGTGGCTGCAGGTGGAGTCAGGAGGGTGGTGATTTGCACGTCGGTGGTGGTGGCTGCAGGTGGAGACCGGAGGCTGGATTTTAGCAAGCCGATGGTGGTGGCTGTGGGTGTAGACAGGAGGCTGGTTTTAATCAAGCCAGTGGTGGTGGCTGCAGGTGGAGACCAGAGGCTGGTGTTTAGCAAGCCGATGGTGGTGGCTGCAGGTGGAAAGCGGAGGCTGTTCTTTAGTACGCCGATGGTGGTGGCTGCAGGTGGAGAGCGGAGGCTGGTGTTTAGTACGTCGATGGTGGTGGCTGCAGGTGGAGAGCGGAGGCTGTTGTTTAGTACGCCGATGGTGGTGGCTGCAGGCGCAGAGCGGAGGCTGGTGTTTAGTAAGCCGATGGTGGTGGCTGCAGGTGGAGACAGGAAGCTGGTGTTTAGTAAGCCAATGGTGGTGGCTGAGGGTGTAGACAGGAGGCTGGTTTAAAGCAAGCCGATGGTGGTGGCTGCAGGTGGAGACCAGAGGCTGGTGTTTAGTAAGCCGATGGTGGTGGCTGCAGGTGGAAAACGGAGGCTGGTGTTTAGCAAGCCGATGGTGGTGGCTGCAGGTGGAGACCGTAGGTTGGTGTTCAGGAAGCCGATGGTGGTGGCTGCAGGTGGAGTCAGGAGGGTGGTGTTTTGCAAGCCGATGGCTGTGGCAGCAGGTGGAGTCAGGAGGGTGGTGCTTTGTACGCTGGTGGTGGTGGCTGCAGGTGGAGACCGGAGGCTGGATTTTAGCAAGCCGATGGTGGTGGCTGCGGGTGTAGACAGGAGGCTGTTGTTTAGTACGCCGATGGTGGTGGCTGCAGGTGCAGAGCGGAGGCTGGTGCTTAGCAAGCCAATGGTGGTGGCTGCAGGTGGAGAGCGGAGGCTGGTGTTTAGCAAGCCGATGGTGGTGGCTGCAGGTGCAGAGCGGAGACTGGTGTTTAGCAAGCCGATGGTGGTGGCTGCAGGTGGAGAGCGGAGACTGGTGCTTAGCAAGCCGAGGGTGCTGGCTGCAGGTGGAGAGCGGAGGCTGGTGTTTAGCAAGCCGATGGTGGTGGCTGCAGGTGGAGAGCGGAGACTGGTGTTTAGCAAGCCGATGGTGGTGGCTGCAGGTGGAGAGCGGAGGCTGGTGTTTAGGAAGCCGATGGTGGTGGCTGCAGGTGGAGAGCGGAGTCTGGTGTTTAGCAAGCCGATGGTGGTGGCTGCAGGTGGAGAGCGGAGGCTGGTGTTTAGGAAGCCGATGGTGGTGGCTGCAGGTGGAGAGCGGAGTCTGGTGTTTAGCAAGCCGATGGTGGTGGCTGCAGGTGGAGAGCAGAGGCTGGTGTTTAGCAAGCCGATGGTGGTGGCTGCAGGTGGAGAGCGGAGGCTGCTGTTTAGCAAGCCGATGGTGGTGGCTGCAGTTGGAGAGCGGAAGCTGGTGTTTAGCAAGCCGATGGTGGTGGCTGCAGGTAGAGAGCGGAGGCTGGTGCTTAGCAAGCCAATGGTGGTGGCTGCAGGTGGAGAGCAGAGGGTGGTGCTTAGCAAGCCGATGGTGGTGGCTGCAGGTGGAGAGCGGAGTCTGGTGTTTAGCAAGCCTATGGTGGTGGCTGCAGGTCGAGAGTGGAGGCTGGTGTTTAGTACGCCGATGGTGGTGGCTGCAGGTGCAGAGCGGAGGCTGGTGTTTAGTAAGCCGATGGTGGTGGCTGCAGGTGGATAGCGGAGGCTGGTGTTTAGCAAGCCGATGGTGGTGGCTGCAGGTGGAGAGCGGAGGCTGGTGTTTTGTAAGCGGGTGGTGGTGGCTGCAGGTGGAGACAGGAGGCTGGTGTTTAGCAAGCCGATGGTGGTGGCTGCAGGTGGAGAGCGGAGGCTGGTGTTTAGCAAGCCGATGGTGGTGGCTGCAGGTGGAGAGCGGAGGCTGGTGTTTAGTAAGCGGGTGGTGGTGGCTGCAGGTGGAGAGCGGAGGCTGGTGTTTAGTAAGCGGATGGTGGTGGCTGCAGGTGGAGACAGGAGGCTGGTGTTTAGCAAGCCGATGGTGGTGGCTGCAGGTGGAGAGCGGAGTCTGGTGTTTAGCAAGCCTATGGTGGTGGCTGCAGGTCGAGAGTGGAGGCTGGTGTTTAGTACGCCGATGGTGGTGGCTGCAGGTGCAGAGCGGAGGCTGGTGTTTAGTAAGCCGATGGTGGTGGCTGCAGGTGGAGACAGGGAGCTGGTGTTTAGTAAGCCAATGGTGGTTGCTGAGGGTGTAGACAGGAGGCTGGTTTTAAGCAAGCCGATGGTGGTGGCTGCAGGTGGAGACCAGAGGCTGGTGTTTAGTAAGCCGATGGTGGTGGCTGCAGGTGGAGACCGTAGGTTGGTGTTCAGGAAGCCGATGGTGGTGGCTGCAGGTGGAGTCAGGAGGGTGGTGTTTTGCAAGCCGATGGCTGTGGCAGCAGGTGGAGTCAGGAGGGTGGTGCTTTGTACGCTGGTGGTGGTGGCTGCAGGTGGAGACCGGAGGCTGGATTTTAGCAAGCCGATGGTGGTGGCTGCGGGTGTAGACAGGAGGCTGTTGTTTAGTACGCCGATGGTGGTGGCTGCAGGTGCAGAGCGGAGGCTGGTGCTTAGAAAGCCGATGGTGGTGGCTGCAGGTGGAGAGCGGAGGCTGGTGTTTAGCAAGCCGATGGTGGTGGCTGCAGGTGGAGAGCGGAGGCTGGTGCTTAGCAAGCCGAGGGTGCTGGCTGCAGGTGGAGAGCGGAGGCTGGTGTTTAGCAAGCAGATGGTGGTGGCTGCAGGTGGAGAGCGGAGTCTGGTGTTTAGCAAGCCGATGGTGGTGGCTGCAGGTGGAGAGCAGAGGCTGGTGTTTAGCAAGCCGATGATGGTGGCTGCAGGTGGAGAGCGGAGGCTGCTGTTTAGCAAGCCGATGGTGGTGGCTGCAGGTGGAGAGCGGAAGCTGGTGTTTAGCAAGCCGATGGTGGTGGCTGCAGGTAGAGAGCGGAGGCTGGTGCTTAGCAAGCCGATGGTGGTGGCTGCAGGTGGAGAGCAGAGGGTGGTGCTTAGCAAGCCGATGGTGGTTGCTGCAGGTGGAGAGCGGAGTCTGGTGTTTAGCAAGCCGATGGTGGTGGCTGCAGGTGGATAGCGGAGGCTGGTGTTTAGCAAGCCGATGGTGGTGGCTGCAGGTGGAGAGCGGAAGCTGGTGCTTAGCAAGCCTATGGTGGTGGCTGCAGGTGGAGAGCGGAGGCTGGTGTTTTGTAAGCGGGTGGTGGTGGCTGCAGGTGGAGACAGGAGGCTGGTGTTAAGCAAGCCGATGGTGGTGGCTGCAGGTGGAGAGCGGAGGCTGGTGTTTAGCAAGCCGATGGTGGTGGCTGCAGGTGGAGAGCGGAGGCTGGTGTTTAGTAAGCGGGTGGTGGTGGCTGCAGGTGGAGAGCGGAGGCTGGTGTTTAGTAAGCGGATGGTGGTGGCTGCAGGTGGAGACAGGAGGTTGGTGTTTAGCAAGCCGATGGTGGTGGCTGCAGGTGGAGAGCGGAGGCTGCTGTTTAGCAAGCCGATGGTGGTGGCTGCAGGTGGAGAGCGGAAGCTGGTGTTTAGCAAGCCGATGGTGGTGGCTGCAGGTAGAGAGCGGAGGCTGGTGCTTAGCAAGCCGATGGTGGTGGCTGCAGGTGGAGAGCAGAGGGTGGTGCTTAGCAAGCCGATGGTGGTGGCTGCAGGTGGAGAGCGGAGTCTGGTGTTTAGCAAGCCTATGGTGGTGGCTGCAGGTCGAGAGTGGAGGCTGGTGTTTAGTACGCCGATGGTGGTGGCTGCAGGTGCAGAGCGGAGGCTGGTGTTTAGTAAGCCGATGGTGGTGGCTGCAGGTGGATAGCGGAGGCTGGTGTTTAGCAAGCCGATGGTGGTGGCTGCAGGTGGAGAGCGGAGGCTGGTGTTTTGTAAGCGGGTGGTGGTGGCTGCAGGTGGAGACAGGAGGCTGGTGTTTAGCAAGCCGATGGTGGTGGCTGCAGGTGGAGAGCGGAGGCTGGTGTTTAGCAAGCCGATGGTGGTGGCTGCAGGTGGAGAGCGGAGGCTGGTGTTTAGTAAGCGGGTGGTGGTGGCTGCAGGTGGAGAGCGGAGGCTGGTGTTTAGTAAGCGGATGGTGGTGGCTGCAGGTGGAGACAGGAGGCTGGTGTTTAGCAAGCCGATGGTGGTGGCTGCAGGTGGAGAGCGGAGGCTGGTGTTTAGTACGCCGATGGTGGTGGCTGCAGGTGCAGAGCGGAGGCTGGTGTTTAGTAAGCCGATGGTGGTGGCTGCAGGTGGAGACAGGGAGCTGGTGTTTAGTAAGCCAATGGTGGTTGCTGAGGGTGTAGACAGGAGGCTGGTTTTAAGCAAGCCGATGGTGGTGGCTGCAGGTGGAGACCAGAGGCTGGTGTTTAGTAAGCCGATGGTGGTGGCTGCAGGTGGAGACCGTAGGTTGGTGTTTAGCAAGCCGATGGTGGTGGCTGCAGGTGGAGACCGTAGGTTGGTGTTCAGGAAGCCGATGGTGGTGGCTGCAGGTGGAGTCAGGAGGGTGGTGTTTTGCAAGCCGATGGCTGTGGCAGCAGGTGGAGTCAGGAGGGTGGTGCTTTGTACGCTGGTGGTGGTGGCTGCAGGTGGAGACCGGAGGCTGGATTTTAGCAAGCCGATGGTGGTGGCTGCGGGTGTAGACAGGAGGCTGTTGTTTAGTACGCCGATGGTGGTGGCTGCAGGTGCAGAGCGGAGGCTGGTGCTTAGAAAGCCGATGGTGGTGGCTGCAGGTGGAGAGCGGAGGCTGGTGTTTAGCAAGCCGATGGTGGTGGCTGCAGGTGGAGAGCGGAGGCTGGTGCTTAGCAAGCCGAGGGTGCTGGCTGCAGGTGGAGAGCGGAGGCTGGTGTTTAGCAAGCAGATGGTGGTGGCTGCAGGTGGAGAGCGGAGTCTGGTGTTTAGCAAGCCGATGGTGGTGGCTGCAGGTGGAGAGCAGAGGCTGGTGTTTAGCAAGCCGATGATGGTGGCTGCAGGTGGAGAGCGGAGGCTGCTGTTTAGCAAGCCGATGGTGGTGGCTGCAGGTGGAGAGCGGAAGCTGGTGTTTAGCAAGCCGATGGTGGTGGCTGCAGGTAGAGAGCGGAGGCTGGTGCTTAGCAAGCCGATGGTGGTGGCTGCAGGTGGAGAGCAGAGGGTGGTGCTTAGCAAGCCGATGGTGGTTGCTGCAGGTGGAGAGCGGAGTCTGGTGTTTAGCAAGCCGATGGTGGTGGCTGCAGGTGGATAGCGGAGGCTGGTGTTTAGCAAGCCGATGGTGGTGGCTGCAGGTGGAGAGCGGAAGCTGGTGCTTAGCAAGCCTATGGTGGTGGCTGCAGGTGGAGAGCGGAGGCTGGTGTTTTGTAAGTGGGTGGTGGTGGCTGCAGGTGGAGACAGGAGGCTGGTGTTTAGCAAGCCGATGGTGGTGGCTGCAGGTGGAGAGCGGAGGCTGGTGTTTAGCAAGCCGATGGTGGTGGCTGCAGGTGGAGAGCGGAGGCTGGTGTTTAGTAAGCGGGTGGTGGTGGCTGCAGGTGGAGAGCGGAGGCTGGTGTTTAGTAAGCGGATGGTGGTGGCTGCAGGTGGAGACAGGAGGCTGGTGTTTAGCAAGCCTATGGTGGTGGCTGCAGGTGGAGAGCGGAAGCTGGTGTTTAGCAAGCCTATGGTGGTGGCTGCAGGTGGAGAGCGGAAGCTGGTGTTTAGCAAGCCGATGGTGGTGGCTGCAGGTGGAGAGCGGAGGCTGGTGTTTAGCAAGCCGATGGTGGTGGCTGCAGGTGGAGAGCGGAGGTTGGTGTTTAGCAAGCCGATGGTTGTGGCTGCAGGTGGAGAGCGGAGGCTGGTGTTTAGCAAGCCGATGGTGGTGGCTGCAGATAGGAAGAGTGGAGGCTGGTGTTTAGCAAGCCTATGGTGGTGGCTGCAGGTCGAGAGTGGAGGCTGGTGTTTAGTACGCCGATGGTGGTGGCTGCAGGTGCAGAGCGGAGGCTGGTGTTTAGCAAGCCGATGGTGGTGGCTGCAGGTGGAGAGCAGAGGCTGCTGTTTAGCAAGCCTATGGTGGTGGCTGCAGGTGGAGAGCGGAAGCTGGTGTTTAGCAAGCCTATGGTGGTGGCTGCAGGTGGAGAGCGGAAGCTGGTGTTTAGCAAGCCGATGGTGGTGGCTGCAGGTGGAGAGCGGAGGCTGGTGTTTAGCAAGCCGATGGTGGTGGCTGCAGGTGGAGAGCGGAGGTTGGTGTTTAGCAAGCCGATGGTTGTGGCTGCAGGTGGAGAGCGGAGGCTGGTGTTTAGCAAGCCGATGGTGGTGGCTGCAGATAGGAAGAGTGGAGGCTGGTGATTAGCAAGCCGATGGTGGTGGCTGCAGGTGGAGAGCGGAGGCTGGTGTTTAGCAAGCCGATGGTGGTGGCTGCAGGTGGAGAGCGGAGGCTGGTGTTTTGCAAGCCGATGGTGGTGGCTGCAGGTGGAGACCGGAGGCTGGAGCTTAGCAAGCCAATGGTGGTGGCTGTAGGTGGAGAGCGGAGGCTGGTGTTTAGCAAGCCGATGGTGGTGGCTGCAGGTGGATAGCGGAGGCTGGTGTTTAGCAAGCCGATGGTGGTGGCTGTAGGTGGAGGTGGCAGGTGGATGTTCTGCAGGTAGATGGTCCACACTGCAGAGGGACAGTTTATACAGAAAAGAAAAACTATTTTGAAATTTTCAAATTAAAATTTTAAATTTTAAATCCACGAGGGGGGTCCTACTAAGCCCCCTCGCAGAGCTCCACAGTGGGGTCTACTAAGCCCCCTCGCATAGTTCCACGATTGAACCTACTAAGCCCCCTCGCAGAGCTCCACGATGGGGCCTACTAAGTCCCCTCATGGAGCTCCATGGTGGGGCCTACTAAGCCCCCTCGCAGACTGCACACTGACCTGTGCTGACTCCAGAGTTGGCGATGACTGTGGCGTCGGTTCACTGGTCAGCACTGGAGACGGAGTAGGAGTGTTGGTGCATGCCCTCCAGGCCGCGGCTGTTGAAGGACACCAAGCTGACACCGCTCGCCATCTGGGACGCCGACGAGCTGCTAGTCACCGCACCTGAGGAGGAGGTCAACAAGGAGGTTACCATGGCACTGTCCTCTACAGGCGGGAAGAGGAACTGGAAGCACATGAATCCAAGCGCTTTTTATAAACACATGAAGCCCTACAGTAATCAGGAGGAATAGGAGGGTTTCCTGCCGTTGCTCCAAACACACAAATCTTCCTCTTCTTTGCATCCACATCTCAGCCTCACATAGGGCTCATAAAAGCAGCCTCTCACTCTGATCCCGGCAGCTGAAATCAAACGAGGCTTTGGTGGGGCACCCACTGCAAACAGGTCTTTAGGGGAGGAACCAGACAGGAGGCTAAACACCACCTGCAGGAGGGGCCATAGGGGTCGGGTGCAGTGTGAGCTGGGCGGTGGCCGAAGGCGGGGACTCTGGCGGTCTGATCCTCGGCTGCAGAAGCTAGCTCTAGGGACGTGAAACGTCACCTCTCTGGCAGGGAAGGAGCCTGAGCTGGTGCGCGAAGTTGAGCGGTTTTTGCTTCAGTGTTTGTGCTTCAGCACTGAAGAGCAGTTGAGAGTACCCACCCTTTTTGAAATCCTTGGATGGGTTGTTGCAGAGAACTCCTTCTGGGGACGCCTTAGTTCTGCTGGGGGACTTTAATGCTCACGTGGGCAATCACAGTGAGACATTGAGGGACATGTTTGGGAGGAACAGCCCCCCTGATCTGAATTCGAGTGGTGTTTTGTTATTGGACTTCTGTGCTTGTCATGGATTGTCCACAACAAACACCTTGTTCAAGCTTAAGAGTGTCCACATGTGCACTTGGCACCAGGACACTCTAGGCCGCAGCCAGCCATGTTCTAGCTACTTTCTACCTACATCACAAACATCATGTCTTGGCTGGGCTACAGTTCATGGATGAAAAAACCCAATACAACATTTCCACCATCAAACTGACAGAATTTTTGTGCGTCTACGTTCCCCTTCTGAAATATTAACCACATTAATGTTTTGAGGTATTTTCCTAATTACTGAACCCATTTTGTGGAATGTGGGTGCTAGTGTGGTCCAAAGTTCTTTAAAGAATTCTGCTGGAAAACCTTCTGGACCTGGGGCTTTATTACTGGTCATGTGTTGTAGAGCTTCATGGAGTTCACCTATTGAGATGGGTAAATCCAGAACCAATCCCTGTTCCTGTTGTAATTTCATTAGCTTTAGGTTAGTAAGGAGTGAGTGTAGTGTTTCATAGAAGTCCCTGAAAAGGTCATATTTTCTGTCAGGATTGTGGGTGACATGTCCTGCTGAATCCTTAACAGAGGAGATGGTTGTTTTCTCCTTGTTGGCCAAGAATCTTCCAGATTTGTTGCCATGTTCAAAGTTCTTAAAGTGAAGTCTTTGCAGCAAAAACTTTTCTTCTCATTTATTTTATTCATCTCAAATTTAGCTTTTCTTATATTGTTCAGCATGTGCTCTTCTGGAGAAGCCATGTGGGCATCTTCTAGAGATTTATTTTCTAAGCTCTAGTTTTTAAACTGTCCTTTTTCTTATGTGTGAAAATGATAATATTTTCCATCTCATTTTTCCCTTTCCTGCTTCCCAAAAAACACATGCTGATGTCCCTGGTAGGTCATTATTTTCTATATATAAAGACCATTCCCTTTTGAGGTGACTGATAAAATCAGGATATATAAGTAATAATGTATTAAATCTCCAGTTTCTAGAAGGTGGTTTAATTTTCATATCAAATAAAATGAATGAGACCTGTGTATGAGGGGCCGTTTGAGACATTATTCAGAATTACCCTCTCACAGACACATGTGAAATTTAAGTCATTCACACGTTATAGTAAATCCTCTCACACACTAAACTGAAATGCAGGAACCAGTGGGGGGAGGTTTGAACAGTTTGCCGTTCTGTGTGGAGTTTGCATGTTCTCCCATGCGTGTGTACAAAGACATCCCACCGTACAAAGACATGCATGTTAGGAATGGATGTGAGTGGGTGTTTGTCTCTCTGTGTTGGTTTTGTGATGGACTGGCCACCTGTTCAGGTCCATCTTCCTCTCGCCTGTTAATTCCTTATGAGCCTAACATTGCTAACCCTAACACGTCATCCGTTCTGTCTGAAGTGATAAAGTAGCCACAGCCTAAGTAACAGCTAGCTTGTAATTTCTGTGTGAATACATGCCATGAATGTCACTGACAAAAACGTGAAGCTAAATGAGAAACAGGCAATAAGTGTGGGTGAAATTGTTGCAGCTACATGTGAGAACAGGAACATGGCCGGTTTCTGGAGCCAGCTAATTGAGCTTGCATGAGTGAGAGTAGACAGGGGTAGGAACAGTGTTTGAGTGTGTTCTTCCCCTTCTTCTGTGTGAATGACTATCAACAAAAGGACAGACTCTTTCCCTAATTAAGGTAATGGAGTGGGAAGAAGCTGGTGACTAACCTGGATGTGCATTGACAGGTATGAAGGCCCTCCGGGGGGTTCATGGAGCTGGGAGAAGAGGAGGAGTGAGGTGAGGACTTAAGCTGTTGGCTGTCATGACATGAGATGATAAAAAGTCCTGGCTTGCACCGTCAGATCCATCAGCAGTTAGTTCAGGACTGAGGAACACACAGCAAGAGAGTAGCTTTGGAACAAACTCTAACATCTGAGAATTAAAAATTATCAGTGGCTGCTCATTAGACAGAAACTTCAACTACTTTTTATAGTGTTGTCAGATTATTTTTTATTTTTAATCAAACAGCAACGTGAGTTACAGCTGAGATGACCCTCCTAAGGAAAAAGCAACCTGGGTGAGTGATACAGAAAATAATGTAGCAAAGTACAGATGATTTTTACTGATTTAACACAAGTAACAACCAGGAAAACATTTACACTGAAGAAGCTCTGCAGTAAGGATTCATTGTTGTATTACCTCTGACACTTTTGTTTACTATCTAACTGATTCTTGGCCAAGTTACCAAAAATGTAAACCAATATTAATCTTAAGTTCCTTTAGAAAACTCTGTTGAGCTAAAAGATGCATTTTTCTTTTATTGTTTTAAAGACAACATATTGTAAACGTTTGATATTTGGCCTGAAGACATTAATATAACACATTTTCTCCTTCATCCCACAGGAGGTCTGGACTGATGCTCAGCTGCTTCCTGCTCTGGATGTATCTGCAGCCAGATTCCCGTAATCATGTGTCAGCAGTCAACCTGCAGCGTTTCATTGGTTGTGCAGTTCGGGAGTTTACTTTCCTGGCCAGGAAGCCCGGATGCGGCAGCCTGCACATCACCACCGATGCCTGCTGGGGGCGCTGTGAGACCTGGGAGGTGAGGAGAAGGGAGGCATTTGCTCTGCTGACCTCAGCACCCTCTGCAGGGCCCTCCAGTCACAACCAGTACTGTTCCCGTACCACTGGGTGATGTTACCAGTCAGAACACTCTCCACCACTCCAGTGTAGAGCATCCTCATGATTTTCAGACTATGAACCTCCTCAGTTGTCTGAGGTGAAAAAGGCGCTGCCTCATCTTCTTCACCTGGCTGTCTATGTGCAGAGTCCAGGAAAGATCCTCGGTGATGTGCACACCCAACACTTGAAACTGCACACCCTCTCCACCAGAGTCCCACTAATACTCAGAGGGGTGTAGTTCCTCTGCTTTCTCCAGCTCCCCTGTATACGCCCGCTCATCATTGTTGTTGATGCAACCAACCACCACAGCGTTGTCCGTGAGCCTTACCATGGTGATGGAGCTGTCCATGGCTACACAGTCATGAGTGTACGGGGAAAACAGCAGAGGGCTGAGGACACTGAGGGAGCTTGGAGTGGAGTGTGGTGGGGACTATAGTGTTGAAAGCTGAACTTAAGTCAGTGAACAACATCCTTACATAGTCCCCTGTGTCCCGTTGTCCAGGTGGGTGAGGGTGGTGTGCGGTACCTGGGACATCGTCCGTGGATCTGTTTGGCTGATAAGTGAACTAAAGTGGGTCCAGAGACTCAGGGAGGGAGGCACAGATTAGCTTCAAGATTTACATTTTTGCTTCCTCTTAGAATTGAATTCAGAATAAACTCTCTTAAAGCAGCAACAAAATTAGATGAAATACATACAGGAATATATTAACAGTTACCAGTGACTTTGCAGGTGGGTCAGAAATTCCCATGAAAAAATGATTTGATAAGAAAATGAAGGTTAGTCATGTAACTGGTCACTAAAACAAGCGGAATAAAATAATCCATAAAATGTTAAATGTGCAATAAAGTGGATTAATTTCCACTTGAAGTTTGTTTAATCTGATAGCCAGTTTGGAATTACCAAGTAAACCAATATGCATAAAGGGAAACCAGAAAATCTGGAGAGAACCCACACAGGCACATGGAGATCATGGAAACTACACAGAAAAGTTCCAGCTAAGGTCCCAGAATCAGGAGACAAAAGAGTAAAACATTTAGTTTCCCAGAGGTGAGGTCAGTGTTTTATACTCAGTGGTGGCTGCTGGTTTCCTGAGTCCTTCTCTGCTTCTGATCCTTGTAGGAGGCATCGTTGCATGATTGCACTCATCATTAAACACAACTCATTCCTGATATCTTTCTCTCTCACTAACATGCATGCTTAAACAGTCACTGTGTTGTCCTGCAGCTTTACTCGCTGATACCTACAGTCATGTTTTTCTCAGTTTGTCTTCCTCTAGGTGCTCCTGATGATTCTCTGCTCTACAGAGGCTGTAGGATGTTTTCTTTAAAGTTTCTTTTCCGGTGTATCAGCTGATTGTCTAGTTTTTGTCTTTGGCTTTTGGTTGTTTAGTTGTTGTTTTCTATCTGGTGCATCTTTGTCTCCTTCTTCTCTTCAATCTCTACTTTTCTCTTCTGTTCACTCTCCCTCTTCAAAAGATGTTATTTTTATTCCCAGAAACCGGTCCTTGAGCCTCCGTTCATCGAGTCCTACCAGCAGGTTTGTACCTACAACAGGACTCGTCTGGTCACTGTGAAACTACCCGACTGCCAGCCCCATGTGGACCCCACCTACACCTATCCTGTGGCCCTGAGATGTGACTGTGGGGTCTGTCTGACAAGCACCACTGAATGCATAACATCTGTGTGAAGAGAGGGTACATTTAGCTTTATTTACTATTTACCACAATTTAGAGCCATGTTGTTGTTTGGCTCAGTACCAGCCAAATAAATCAGTTTAAAGCCACGTGTCTTCAGAAAGTTGAATTTCATATCTTTTATAAATGAAATAAATCAGATTCCTTATCTTTCTGATTATCTTAGAAAGTGAAACAAGGGGAAAACAGTTATCTGTCCATTTCACATTTATTATTATGGCTCTGAACATTTTAATTCAAATATCAGTGTATGAAAAGTATTAAAATGGGACGTTTCTATAACAAATGAATTTGTTTTAAATTTAGATTGTTTTCCACATGGAGGTCATGTTATGTAATTGATGATCATTGTCCCTGCGATGTTCTCTGTGTAATCTTAATCTGCAGAGTTTATATGCTGAATGTGCAGTTGTGAGAGTTCATTAAACTTGCTTCACTTCACAGTTTTAAAGATCTAACCACCTTTGTTTGTATAATTTCTTTATAAATAAAGCAAAAACTGAGCATTTTAAATGTTGCAGCATTAATCAGTTTTTCCCCCGAGTGCTTGAAATGATCACTATTTAGGAGGAAAAGGTTGATGTAATCCGCCACGTAGTCACATGATTCTGAGGAGCTGCAGAACTGAGAGGGAACCAGAACTACAGGAAAGTGCATCAGTCCTTCCTGTGATAAAAGATCAACCAAAAAAGTCGTTTCTTTATATCTGAGTTACTTTCAGTTAATAAGACAACACATACTCTTTACTAAGAAACTTTTCTTTCTAATGTGTTTTCATGAGCATCTATGTGGCTGAAAAAGTTTAGTGCATCCCAGCGTTTTCAATATTAACATTTTGATGTAACATTATAGACGTTATGACCTTTAGAAAAATGTTATTTGGGGGAGGTGGGGGAGTGCACTGTAGGCCCATGTGCCACAGTTTGAGTTTTAATCTTTAATGCTATTGTTTCACCCTGGCATTACTTTTACTTTTATACTTTAAGTATTTTTAAACCAGTACTTTTACACTTTTACTTAGGTAAAAACTTTGAGTTGATACTTTTCTTCTACAGAAGTCTTTTTAAACCTGAGTAATGAATGTGCGTAACACCGGAGCAGGAGAAATCCTCCATCTGCTCCTGACTGGAGCAAGTTGCTTCCATCTTCACCTGCTGAGAGACTTTAGGAAACTCTTATTTTTGTCATATTTTCAGCTGGTGTTTTCCGACGAATGCACTCTGTCCTCTGACGGAAACCTGTGTGTGCGTGCACGTGTGTGTGCTTACTGCCATGGACACACGGAGCAGCTATGACATGTCGTCATGTAAAACAGATCAATAGCATCAGACTGTTTATGTTTTTATAAAAAGGAGGACGTGTAAACTTGTTGTAGAGGAAATGTGACTTTAAATGATCATGTCGGATTAATTTTAGAGTACATACGTGTGGTGACATTGTTATACCCCTGAATTAGGGAAGAAAAAATCACGCGAGTGATTAATACTGCTTCCCTCATGCAGTGGGTTCATTGCAATGTACAAATAAACAATATTGAACAAATATACATTGCTGTTCTTCTGCCATTACAATCAGTGGGAGAGAAAAACAAGACATATTGTATAAAAACTACAAATAAAGTTGTAAACAAAATAAGTAGGCTACTGCTATATATACAGCTATATATATATATATATATATATATATATATATATATATATATATTAGGGCTGGGCGCTTTAACGCAATGCTTCATTAATGGCATTAAAAAAATTTTTTTTTTTTTTTTTTTTCTGGCCTCATCTTTGGTGACAGAAACATGGCGTCCATGTCTCTCTTCCCTGCTGCAGCGGTGATGATGTAATCAGGAGAGAGCACGTTTATTAAAATGAAGAGACGTTTTCTTTCTGGAACTTAGGAAAGAAGAAGAACCAACGTTTCTCTTTGTCAAAACTCATACAGATGGACAGAACATCGTGATTTCTGGATGAGAAACTGCTCCCAAGAGACAATGAGAAACTGTTTATTATTATTTTAATTTTTTAATAAATGCAGTTTTAATTTATGCAAGACAGCAAATGTAAGACATGTTTTCTGTCTTTTACAAACGTAAAGCATAAATCGGGCCTTCTTCTGCCTCTGGTTCGGTGAATCTTGGTCGTCGCGAGATGAAACTTCCAGCTGTGGAATCTGTGAGATGTGAGCTTTCAGTAGAGGAGTCGTTTGTTCGTGTTCATGGGGAGACATCATCTGTGTTTACATGTTTTTCGGACTTTGTGTACCAGGTCTTTTGTTTGTTCTCTTAACTGTGTTTGTTGGTGATAGAAATGGTTTCGCTGAGCCGTTAGCTGAGATTCTGGACCTTCTGTGGATACCACACACGTTTATAGCAGCACATCTGACGCTAAACCCGGAAACAAGATGCCTTAACTCCCGGTAGCGAGGCTGCAGGTGCAGAGGTGAAGCTAAACAGTCAAGCTAAGAATGAAAGTTTAGAGAATTTATAGGCCAGAAATCTGGATATCGAAGCACTGAAGGTGCATGGATGGAAGTTATTGTGCATATTGTGAATATTTCTCTCTCCTCACCATCTAGAAGCTGTGAGATTCTAATCCTGCTTTCTGTCTGTTCACCTGATGCTGATATTCATCACATATTGTTCCTTCTGTGTTTAGAAGGAAGCAGCTTCATAGCTTTAAATTCATCCTGCTGACTTTTTACCTTTTAGTTAGTAAATGCTAAACATTTCATCCTTCTTTCTCATAAATTTTTGATTTTATAAATATATATGAAGAAACTTTTTTTAATAAGGGGCCACCATATGATATTTGTTATTTTGAAGAACCACATTTTTATTATTATAATATTTATTTTTAGGTTTTAAAATAAAGAAAAACATAAAACCTTTATGAAAAAAGAGGATAAACAGACTTTCTTCTAAGGGATGTAGATATTTGTGGAAAATGCTGTAAAAGAAAAAAAGTCCCTGGTTTCCAACCTAATGACAAGAAAGATAGATTTAAAAAAATATTTTAGCCACGTATTTAGAGGCATTGTGGAAGGTCCAGAGTCGCAGGTTGGAGACCCCTGATGTCGTGCTTGTAAACCAAAACTTACAGGACTTCTTTTAAAGGAAAGAGACATTTTGCGCGTAACAATGCGATTAATTGTGAATAAAAATTTTAATCGTTGCTCAGCATATAAATATATATATATATAATCAAGCTCCTCTAAATTTTAAATGTACATCTGGTCTGGGCTAAGCCCAGGATGTCCTCAAAAGCTGGAGACGCCCCTGGAAATATCACTGGTGATATATTTACTTTGTCATATAACAGCAGCTCCTGCATCCCAGGTGTCTGTAAAAAGGCTGGGTGGTAAGAGAACACGACTGAAATTAAGAAGAAACACTCGCCATCAGAGAATCGAACCCCAGTCTTTTTCGTGACAGGCAGAGATACTGGCCACTATACTACTGAGGAATGCCATGTGGCTCTGAAAGCTTCATGGACAGCTACTTCGTCATGGTGATGTTCAATGGTTGAGTTGCAGCAAAGTGCTGTAGCGTTTTGTTTACCTGCCGCCTGAAATAAAGATGTTTCTGTCAAAAAGGAACGGGGATCATGATAAAGTATTAAATGATGTGTGGCTATCACATTAGCCTAACAAACAAAAGGTCACCAGCTGGGCAGAAACATACCTTTACTGAACCTTTTTTTAACTGACCTTGGACCTTAGAGTTGGCTGCAAGGGGTGAAAATTCAGCATTCTCAAATTGGCACCATTTTCACACTACAGCTTCCTGCTCCCCCCTGAGGTCCCTATTTTCAATTTTGAGCCCAATTGTACAAAGTGCAGGCACCTTATGTCCTCTGTATACTTGCCCACTAAAGTTGTCCAAAGTTGTTACGGCCCCTGGCCTGTTACGCTGGAGCCGTGTATGCAAATCCTGCTGAGCTGGAGGAACTCAAGTATTGGCTGTGAAATCTGCACCGATACTCCTCCCTCCTCCATTGGCATTGGTTGACTACAGTTCCAGATCATTTCAGCTGAGTCAAGCAGATGGACTCCTCGCCCATATAAGCCTGTGAACAACTACAGTTGTGGCAGATATGTACCCTTCAGCACACAAGTAGTAGAGATGGGATTTATGGCTCTTTGAAGGGAGCTGGATCTTGAGGAGCCGTTCCTTTCAAAGAGCCATTCAAAAGACTGGCTCGTTCTCACAATATCTTACAAAGTTTCACAATATAAAAGAATGACAAACAATCAAAATATGTACCTATATGAAATCTACTATACAAGATAAAAATTTTTTAGGAAAAATATAGATAAAAAAAGGATAAACCTGAGCAGTCAGTGCAAATTCTTGTTTTGGATAGAACTCACAGTATTTGTTTCCAAACAATACTCTCTGCCCACAGATGCTTCACATGAATGGAGCGTGATGTCTATGATGTCACAAATGTTATTTATTATATTTTTATTTTACTCAACTGTACTATTTCTTATTTACTTATTCATTCATTCATTCAGTAATTTTTTGCTGGAAAGGGGGGATAGAGATATGCACTGAGATATGCATAAATATGAGATACGATAAATGTTTTTAATCATGTAAAGAACTTTGTGTTGCCTATGGCATTAAAAGCGCTTTATAAATAAAGTTTGATTTGATGAAGGCAGTGTCAAAAATTTGTATAATTTGTACATAAAAAGAATGGCTCACAAATGAACGGCTCACAGCCGTGAATCGGTTCCCATCGTTCATTTAAAAGAGTCGTTCAAAAGAATCGATTCGTTCATGAACATCACATCTCTAACAGTTAGCCAGTTTGGGATTGCTCTGAGTGTTTCAACCTGTTGTGGTGTAATAGGAGCTGTGTTTTGTAAGAGCTTTCTGTGAATTAATATTTAGTTTGGAGAAAAGACGCTATCCTTAGGTTTTGGAGTAGCTTTGGAGTTATTGTAAGTGAGTAGATAATTAATGCTATCGTTATTAAAAAGCTGGTTGAGTTGTGTTTTGTCTGTTATTAGTGTAAAGTCCCAGAGTTAGTCTGGTTGACCTTCTTTTGTTTTGTTGTATTGATTTTTAGAGTATTGCCGTAATTGGACACCTTTTGTTAACTAGGTTTTGTTTATTTGTAGTTTTTGTTGTTTGCCGGTAATGGTATAATTTTGTTTATAAGATCCTTTGTGTTAAGTGATAATTGTTCATTTTTTTTTTTTTTTTTTGCATTTATAGGAAGAGCGTGTTTAAGTTTAATTGTTAAATAATTTTTTACAATTTAGTTTTGACCCAGCCTGATTTGTTACTAACCCTTTTGTCCTAGATGTGAGTCACAATTAAAGGTCCCATATTATGCAAAATTCACTTTTTAATGGTTTTGGAACAGTCATACTGGTCCCCCCGCATGTGTAGGAGACCCGTAAGTGTGAAACTCTTTCAGGCGCTCTCTCTCCCCCCTGCTCCACCTCTAGGGAAGTAAGCGCTGAAATGAGCTTGTTTGAAAGCGTGTACGTTATGACGTCATAAGGGACAATAACCACTCCCCACAGAGCGATGGACCCGTCTACCGGCTCTCAAAGCCCGCCCTCTAAAAATCACCTAGCGCCCAGTGTTTTTCCCTCTTCGGCAACCCTCGTTAGCGGACATGGCTAAGCGACAGAAGCACTGTTCTGTTTGTGGCTGCATAAATGAACACGAAAACGTTTTTTTTACTTCCATCCACTGAACCCACGAGGACTGAGTGGATTAATTTTATTTTTGGAGGAAATGTACCCGGAAAACTTCCAAAGGTTTTGCATGTCTGTGGCCAGCATTTCAAAGAGGACTGTTTCCACAACATGGGGGCATGGAAAGCAGGCTTCGCCAACCGTTTGAAGCTGAAGCCAGGTTCAATACCAACTGTCCGTGACACAGCTGGAGAGGTAAGAGCTGGCAGTTATTTTATCGTTTCGGCCTTATTAGTCTGATAGCTTGAAAATATATTAACCTGTCAATCACCTCATGACGGGCGATGCGATGGGCGGAGCCAACAGCTGAGCTGCTCCACCGGGGTTCCGCCCACCATAAATGGCACATTTCTGAAGCTGCTAAAAAGAGGGGGGTGAAGAGAAGCCGCTGCACTCAAACTGAGGGTCGATTTGTCCATACCATGGCGGAAATATTTCATTTAGATATTAATGAATGGTCTCAGATTGGGAATAAAGTGTATAATATGGGACCTTTAAGGGTTCGTAACAGTGAAGTTGCAATCCCTTAACACTGGAAGTCAGGGAGGGCTAGTGGACGGAGGCCCAGAAAGCAGAAACTCGCTGGGTCCCTTCATCCAGGCCCAATGAGTGTATCCCAAGAATATCAGTTTGATATCTTTAAAGATGACAGAGTTTTGTCCATTAGCCCTCACTGGAGCCCAATGTCAGGCGACTGGAATTGGAGAACTTTTTTTGACCAGCCACAAGTCCTCCATAGTTTGTCCTAGAGTGCTGAAATCAGGTCGAATGTGCACTGTTTAAGTTTGGGTAAAAATATTAAAGTTTGTCCGATATGGACCATTTTGACACCACAATTTCTCAGTGCCCCAATGGAACGCCAGTTCAATTTCCAACATGATAGCATGAAGTATAGTGCAGTTATGGCTCCGTCTGTCTGCTCACCCCAAGGTTGTCCAGTGGCAATCCCTTAACATGTGAAAACAGGGCGGGCAAGTGGACAAAGTTTGCTTATCCTGCAGCATTCCTGCAGAAGATACCCAAACCTCACCCGTCTGCATTGAGCTGTGGGCAGAGTCGGTTTTGCTACTAAGCAAAAGAAGGAAGAAGGTTGTTTCAGTGAGTCGTTTATGGGCTTTGTTATGAAGAGGAATTATCCAACTGGGGCAGCAAAAAGGGAAAAAAAGGGCTGACGAGGCAGATGTGCAAGGACAAGGTAATTTCTTTTGCAGATATACTGTAAAGTAAGAAATTAGTGCGGCGATGATGAAGATTAGACATGTGACAGCACTTTTTGATTTAGCAGTAGGTGCTAACAGGTTTAGCAGCTGGTTGGGTGTTGTTAGCTAGTAAAGCAGTTGTAGCTCAAGCTAGCGGTAGGGTTGCCAACCATCCTGTAAAATATGGAATTGTTCCTTATTTGACAATTAAACATCTCCTCCCGACATTTTATTGGTTCACTGTGGACGGTATTGAACGCAATTTGTTCTGTATTTTCATAAATTCTGAACAAAACACATCTGTCACACACACACATCAACACTAAATTTAACAATTATGGACTAAATAAAACACAGGAAATACTCAGGCCAGCAGGATCTAGACAGGACCCCCACCTTGCTGCATGTGTTGCGTTCACGGTTGCCTAGAGACACATTCCGGTGCTGCTCACAACACCTGCGCCTTTTTAAAACGTCCTCTGCACCCGAAACTCCACCACGTCCTCAAAGGCGAAAATACTTTCATCCTTGGCTGGACAGCGTCAGTGGAGATGTTTACAAGACAGATTGTAAAATGTGTTGGTGCGTGTTTTCAGTGGCGCGCGGTGGGCTGTCTGACATCAGACATCATGCATCAGGAGAACAACACTGGAGGCACGAACACAGAAGACTAGAGCTCAGTGTACCAGTTTTTCATCCCCCGAATCATCTCCTGAGACTGATCTGGTATGGGACATCATGTCATGATTGATCCATGTCCGGAATTTAGGATGATGAGTTTTTAAAGTCGAAGGAATGACCATTTATTTAATATAGAGTAGTATCAGCCATCATAAATATTATATATATGTCCATTTAAAGAAAAGTCAGACTAATGGATTAACAGTTAATAAATGTTGTTCAGAGAAAACATTTATTTTTAAAATATAACTAAACTTTAACTTTAAAAATTACATTAAGTTCTCAATGTATTTAGTTTATATTTTAAAAATTCATTGCTGCACACTCCACACAAACAGATCTCCTTTAGTTGTTGGTGCTATTGTTGCATGGTAGATTATACAGTATCTCTTTAACTAAGTGCAATAACTAAGTTGTGTGCATATGGTATTTTGTTAGATATTATTTACCTCTTGTATGTTAAATGGGGATGCATGTTGCGGGAGAGAGTGAAGGCTGCTTAAGGGTGGGTGAGTGGATTCGGCTGGTGAGCCTGGGGCCGCTGTAGTGGTAGGATGGCCGGTGGCCGGCAGGAGGCCAGGGTGGATGGAGGAGGTCCTGTGAGATGCAGCTGGTTGGAGGTGAAAGACTGAAAAAAAAAAATCTGTAACTTCCCAGATGGCCAAAATGACACTTTTTGGAGAAAGATTAGGGCTTCTGGACAAAGTTAACATTACAGGCAGTGTAAATGGACAAAATGATACATTGCGGACAGTTAAGGGCCAGGAGCCCCCTCCCCAATGGGGTGAATGTCACAAAATGGCGCTTGATAGCCACACATCATCTGATAGTTTATTGTGATCTTCATTCCTTGTTGACACAAACTTACTTTATCTGTCAAAATCTTTATTTCAGGCAGCAGGGCAACAAAACACTAGAGCACTTTGCTGTGACTCAACAATTGAACATCAGCATGGAGAATGTTACGGCCCTCGCCGTTATGGATTCGCTACTGGACCTGCCCGTCAACACGACAAGCGGATGGGGGAGGTGTGATCACTCTGATCCTCCGGATTGGCTGCCGGACCCGTCAATCAGAGGGTGTGAAAGTGATGTCAATGGTCCTCCCCTTCGACTCACGGATTGGTGGCGGTGCCAGTACTGCTGCAGCTGATCCTCATCGGGATGATTGTCCTTTTTGTTTGTGTGGTGGTTAAATAGGGGAACTAACTATTCATCTGGAGCGATGTCATTAGGGCATTTGCTCATTCAGTGTGTGGTCCTCTGAGAAAGCCGTTTAAGAAAGTCAGTATTTTGACAGTGTGTAAAGCTAGAACTTGTGGGTTCAACTTTTGTATCATTTATGGTTATAATCCTGAGTGTCCAACAAAGTGGTTGGTTTTTTTCTTTTTTGTGTGTATTGGTTGTTTGTGCTTCTGGTTGTACTTTGAGAGTCAGCCAGGGGCTTCTCACTAGGAGAAGCTCCCCGCCTTTTCTTGTTAGACCTTAAAAAGAATTGTTTAGTTGGTTTTTGGTACAGTTAAGTTTCCTTTGTGTTTATAAAGCTCCACATTTTGTTCGTTGTTTGTTAATTATCCTGAACAAGGACACTTTATGTTAGTGTTGTTAATACATACTATTGTATTGTAAATAAATATTGTGAATAAATTCTTGGTTAAATTTACCCTTTTGATTTGGGTTGGTTATGTTACACGTCCCTTCACACCCCTGGACAAGAAGGGGCCGTAACAGAGAAGTAGATCTCCATACGCGGAATAAACAATATGCTACTAAATTGTATAGTTTATCTTTGGTAGCGGTTATGAAGCTTTTGGAGCTATGCAGCCTTCCTCGTTAGTATAATGACCAGTATCTCTCTCTGGCATGCAGAAGACTGGATTTGCCACCTGGATACTCCTTATACAGAGCAGGACATGACACATACTCTGTACACCACAACATTTAATGCTTTGTTTGCAGGATGTCCAAAATGCCTGATGAGAGTCTCTATTGCCCCAAAATCAACAGTACTTCCATATTGATGTCAGCACTGTTTATTTGAATGCATGGGGAAGAGACAGTCAGATAGGGTTTGATGAACCAACTGCTTTTTTTGAACATTTGTTTGCAGTGTATCTTCAGAAGCGTTACCTGTGTGTTGGCCCATCTTCTTGCTCTGAAAGATGGGTATCGTTACCAGGGAACGGTGGTGTGATCTCTGGCTCAATCTGCCCACTTCTTGTAAGAATTTCTTTTAGAATATTTCATCTGTATGTGTGTAGTGGTTTCAGAAGGACAGAATGTTTCTGCCTGGTTTCGAACTCAGTGTTGGCTGATAGATGCTACACCACAGAAACCGCTCGAAAGCTGATTCGTCGCTGGTTACTTTAACACTTTGGTCCAGCTTTCAAATAACACTGTTATAATTAGGCAATCACTGTTTGGTCTATAACAGATGAGGTGGCTTGGGTACGTCCCACTGGAAAGAGGCCCCGGGGAAGACCCAGGACACACTGGACAGACTACATCTCGCGGCTGGCCTGGGAACGCCTCAGTATCCCGCCCGGATGAGCTGGTGAATGTGGCTGGGGAGAGGGAAGTCTGGGTTTCCCTGCTTAGGCAGCTGCCCCCGCGACCCAACTCTGGTTAAGTGTCAGATAATGATGGATGTAAGGTGTAGGACGTGAGTGTGCATGCTTTAATAAATCTGAAAGTTTTTGTGCGCCACATTTCCTTTTTGTGTTTTAGATGCCACCTGTAGTTTGCTTTGCTATGGACAGTTTGATGAATGAGGCACCAGAACTGAAAGAAATAACAGACTGGAGACACAGACTTTATATCCTTCCTTGCTCTCCAGTCATCTCAATCTCTGACTGGCTAAATTCCGTACCTGTTGCACCTGTGAGTACGCTGTAAAGACAGTCTCATAGCTTCATCCGTTGAAGGTACCTGACCAAGTATCAGTTTTTGATCAAAACTTGTACACCTGACGTGGGGCTCAAACCCACGACTATGAGATTAAGAGTCTCATGCTCTACCGACTGCGCCAAGGACATAGCCTGTTAGTCGAGGTAAAACTACCATGAATGCGTGAACGTAACCCGAGATCGCGAGTTCGCGTCCCGCATTCGGCAACCCCGCAAATACGCGAAAATGACCAGATGCTGCCAGAAAAATAAACATATATACACCCATGTAAAAACGTATTCGTGTACACACTTGTCCACGTGCTTACACAACATATTACTTTCAAATATTTGTCCCTTAACCATGCCTTTTGTAGTGTTTCTAATGTTTGTTTATAATGTAATGATCTTGCAATTAAATAAAAATAAATAAATGAATAGATAACCTCTACTGCATTAATTTAAAAAGAATAGCAATGCCACATTCTTGTGACCTACATTTTTTTTATTTCTACAAATTTCTACAAACATGTACATTAGTCCTATTGCATTAGTGCTATTTATTTTCATATTTAAATATTTTTTAATATTATTTATTTTTATTCAATTTTTACTTAATGTATCATGTATTAGTCCAGGTTGCATATCACTGTTCTGTGTGTGTGTGTGTGTGTGTGTATAACATTTTTAAGAAAGAGAATAAAGAAAGAATTAAAAGAAAAATTAATATCTTTAATATACAGAAAAAACTATTTACAAATGGAGCAGAAACAATACAAATAGAAATCACAATAACAACAGTACCCATAAATTTCCCCAAAAAACAAGTATTAAATAGAATAAAAAAATAAAATGGGTATAAAATAGGATTAAATAATAAAAGTCTTTGCCACATGACAATAATAAATTAAATTAAACTGCACTGCAAATGAACTAAACAAAAAGCAGATTTGCAGCGTACTGTGTACTGAAACTGCAGTACTAAGTGTTCCTCATTTTCTGCTTTATTTTTTTTTTCTTTTGCCATACTCGCGTTTCTCCAGTAAAGCCCTCCACTCCTCATAGGACTGAGTCTCAGTCTCTTCACAGTACCAGTTACCGAAATACTGCCGATGTGTCGGTGGCTTCCTGTCCTTTTGGCACTTGCTGCAAACTATTATGGCTGTCTTCTTTTTGAAATGCCTGCCTGCTCTGCCTCCATTTTTATGCGTCTGTACTGCTGAGTGGTGTAAGGAACAGCTTGTGGTGTTGACTGTGTGGGAGATGATGGTGGTATGGATATATAAATGGGTGTGTTTGCAATATTTGACAGTTTAGGCATTGCTGGAAGCTGGGGTACCATAATGGGCAGAGGAGCAGGCGGAGCAGGCTGAATAAACACAAATTGCTGTGGAGGTGCCTGATGTTGTGGCCTCCCTTTCAGCTGGGCCTGCCCAGCAGTGTTCGGTGGCAGAACGAAAAGGTGAGGCTGAGCCAAAGTGCCAAAAGCAACAGTTTGTCCTTTCTGCAGGGCAGCCGGAAGTTTTGCTGGGGCTGCCATGGGTGCTTGTTGAGCTGGAAAACCCTGTTTAAGAATGTCTCGCTCCTGTGCCTTGCACCGCCTGCAGTACCTATGAAAACACAAAATAATGTATATGGAAAACCAAACTTTTCACATAGTATAATGTTCAAAAAAATGAGATCTTTCTTTTGATGTGATTCATATATATTTTTGCCCCAGACTGGAATATGTCATCACGTCTCAAAAAGAAAGTCTCATAATTAGTGGTCAACAAAATCACTTCTATGCAAAGCGTAAATATGTACATTTATATAAATCAAACTCACCGCTGTGAAACTGTAGCAGCATTTACTTCAGGCAGCTGGATTGTGGGCTCACTCATCAGCCTGGCATTTGTGATGACGCAGTCCCTGATGTTTTTGTAAGCGCGTACCACCACAGTGTATCTTGAGTCCCTCAGCGGACAGTGCTTGGGTATATGGCAAAGAGCTTCACAAAAACAGCCTCAACCACTCTGTTGCAGTCGGGCCGCTGTGCAGGACTGATCCCAATGAAACTCCTGTAGTAAAAAATTATATGTGCAAAAAAAGTATTAGAGTGATGTGACAATATCTTTGACTTTTTACATTATCCTAATATTGTGTTTTCTTAGTTTAACTCACCTTCTGGTGCTCTCCACACCTGGAGCCACATGGGTGGGGGCAGAGGAGGGTCCTGGGACTGCAGATGTGGATGGAGTTTCCTCCACAAAGGCAGGGGAGGGTCCTGGGGCTGGAAGAGTGGATGCAGGAGGGTGACTGACAGTGGATGAGGGCTCGGTATGTGACTGCATCAAAAATAAATCAGTAAAAGACCATTTCAGCACTCTGCTGCTTAGTTGTAATAGATGAGCAAATTATTATGTATTACAAAAAAAATTTGCAGACACTACATATACACAATGACTTACAATTAATGTATTATTTCTACTACAGTTAACTTAGAAAGGGCAAATTGTTAAAAGGTTTAGGTGCAAACCTCAAATCAATTTAAATAAGTGCTGAACTATCTATATATATTTGCCCTGTGAAGGGAAAATGTCAGAGCAATGAATGAATGAATGAATAAATGAATGAAAGAATGAATGAATAATATACACCCATCTACAAAATAAGAGTAATATATAAGTTTAGGTTAGTTGTCAAATTAACAGAGCTAATGTAAGCCCGCTAAGTTACTGTAGTAATAGTGACTGTGTCCATCCAAAAAATATACATACGTCTGTTTGTAACATTATATAACATTATATAACATTTAGGTCATTGATGAACTAAACTAGCAAAATATGCCGCCGGAAAATTTATTTTACCACTTAGCCACGAGTTCAACCACGGTAGACAGTGGATTAAAGTGCGAAAACAACCCCAGGAAAATAACCTGAGTGGGGGTTGGCCCAGGTAGTAGTCTCGTTATTACTAGCGTGGATATAATTTAAAAGCTACCGCCAGACAGTCACCCCAACAATTGATACAAAAAGTGTATAGATACGGTATGTTAAACGTACTTACCTCGTAGATGTCAGTATAAAATAGAACGATGCCGTAGAAAAATAAATGTACGCTACTTTTGCGCTCCAAGTCCGATTCCGCTAGCCAAGAATGAGGGGAGTTCTCTGATTGGTCCATTCTTGGTAGACGTGGGCGGGACTTCAGACCGCCGAGATGCGATTGGTAGATGAGTCCAATTTTTGGTCAATTCTTGGTTACAAGCCAACAGGTGATTGGCCATCACGCCAGCCTGGCTGCTTATGAGACAATATATTCAGAGTAAAGCTCATAAAACAAAATGTATAATTAGGAGGGGTTTGCTGAACGGCCTCACATGACTCTAAGTGGATTTATGGTTGTCTGCGTAACCGCCGTAGGCTCAGCATAGCTCCACAGAGGCTCGACACACACCCCTGGTAATTGATCAGTTTGGGATCACGTGTTGCCAGATATCTGGATGTTCTCGCTGAATTTGTGTGGTAACCACCATTTTCAAAAACAATAGCCAATGGAAGTGTACATCTACAAAGTGTAGCATTCACCCCATTCAGGAGGAGGCTTCCGGCCCTTACCAGTCAGCAAAATGGCATTTTGTCCATTTGCAATGCCAGCAATGTTAAATTTGTGTCCAAAAGGTGGAATTTAGTCCAAAAAGTGTCATTTTGTGTGTTTGGGAAGTTACAGCTTTTTATATGTGAGTCTTAATCATCCTGCAGACTGGATTTTCCAAGATCCAGTAAGTGGCTGGAAGATCTTTGAGTGATGAATGAGACTTCTTTAAAACGGCTATGGGCTGTGCTTTACAGGGACGTATGAGTGACCAAAATCACACTGTATATAAAGTTACAGCTTTTTTTATGAGAGGCTGGAGACCAAGCAGACATCTAGCCTGCTTGTGCATGGCTGCTGCAGGCCCACCCAACCACCAGCTTCTTTCCATGTCTGCTGGAGACCCAGCAGAACTCCAGTGGCTCTCCATGCCTGTGTGTGCCTGCTGCAGGCCCATCTGGCCCCCAGTTTCACCCCCAGTAACAGCCAGGACCCTACTCGGCCACCAGCACACCTTCAGCAGCTCCTGCATACCTGCAGGAACACCAGCACACATCCATCAACCACTGAATCCCTGTTAGACCATCAGCCTGCTTCAACCCTGCCGGACCTTGAGTACACCTTTGGCCCAGTGCATCCCTGCTGGACATACCAACCCCTTGCTGCTTCCTCTCCTACTGATTTAAATCTGAGCATTCAGCAACAAACATAAAGACGTGTGGTTCACGTTTCGAAGGCTGAGTGTAGAGGAGGCCACCAGGCTCTCTCCGAGGAGGCGGGGAGGGGAGCAGGGCAAGAGCCTTGAGGAAGAGAGGGAGATGCCCGGTCAAAGCTCTGTCTAGCATGGACTAAAACAGCACTGACAGTCCAGAAAAAATTCGGAATGAAGGAATTTTTAAACACAAAGTAGTTTTCAAAACTGCATGTTGCTAATGGATCTATTGTCTGACCCAGAGTGCAGTCATGACTGGTTCTGGCCTTTATAACAGGCAGCCACTCTCCATCTTCCTGGTACTGCTACCACCAGTGAATCTTTTAGTGGTACGCAGTACCGGACCGTACCGGCTTACGTTCACCCCGTTTATTGTTCGTTTGAAAAGTAGAAAAACTAGCGGTTCACGGTTCACACCGTCAATGTTTACTTCAAAGTATTGTGTTTGGCAGGACCTTCTCTAACACAGTAGCTGCTGGTGGTTGACAGGGTTTATACTTCACATATGCAGGGGCGGGTCTAGAAAAGTTCTGATGGGGGCCAGGCAGGAGCACATTTAAGTGT
Organism: Melanotaenia boesemani; assembly: GCF_017639745.1. Taxonomy (NCBI): domain Eukaryota; kingdom Metazoa; phylum Chordata; class Actinopteri; order Atheriniformes; family Melanotaeniidae; genus Melanotaenia; species Melanotaenia boesemani. The sequence goes on along the minus strand of NC_055705.1, from coordinate 6,541,766 downwards.
TATTTTTAATGAAAATATTGAACTAATTATTACAACTAAAGTGATCATCTAATGTAAACAAGTGAAGAAAAACTTGTAGAAAAGGTGTTTTCTTTCGGTGATGCTGCTGTAGGACTTTTATCACTGCTGCACAAACACACTTCAGTGATAAAAGAAAAACATGTTTTTATTCAGATCATCAGTTTTATCAGAGTTTCTTCACCAATGTTGGCTGTTTAACTTCAGTCGTGACATCTGCTGGTTTTATGACAGATATTATCACCATGGAGACGGTTGGTGAGACGATGATACATGAATTCTAAATTATAATATAGATCATGGTAAAGATGATTTAGAACAACAGATTAAAGTACTTTACATGCTGCATTTACTGACCATTGTACATCTGACAGTTATCCAAGGGAAGGTTAGTTAACAGTAAATATCTGTAGCATTGGCTCTTTTTGTTGATGTAAAACAGTAAAAACAGAAAGATTTCAGGCATATAAAAACTTGTGAATGGTGATTAATCATGAGCAATTTGGAAGCTGTTATTAATCTGATTAAATATTTTAATCATTTGACAGCCCTAATTATATTATATTATATTATATTATATTATATTATATTATATTATATTATATTATATTATATTATATTATATTATATTATATTATATAGATGTTTTTATAGCTGAATGGAAGACTGCTGGCCTGGATAAATTAAAACACCATTATGGATTACATAAAAAACAGCTTTCACCCCAAGCACACCTTTGCTGGATTAGTTGAATCGCAAGTATTAAGTTTCCACAGAATCTGCACACAAATGGAAGATTTTAAATTTGCCACCCAAACGCTGTTCTCCACCTTGTCCAGCAGGGGGTACTCTTGGACCTTCCTCAGGTCCTGTTTTAAAACATTTCTCCAGGTAAATCCCATCCAGGTCTCAGCTGCTCTCCCGTTTATCACCACCTTCTCAATCCGCAGTGGACTGATGCTCAGAGGAGGGCTGAGAGGGACTGGGTTGGCAGGCTGGGAACCACCTTTTCTCAGGGCCTGAACAAGTGGATGTTTCTCCATCCTTGATCTGGTCCCCTTCCTGCAGTCCCCCCTCCCTCTACCTCACTTAATCACCTGACTTACTGACAACTCTGATTATTAGGTTGTTGTGGTAAATACAGTCAGCTGATTTTATTTTATCTTACCGTCTGACCTGAATTAGGAAGTGAAAATGCTCATATATTTATTTGTGGGGAAAATAATAGTGTAATGGTTGGATACTAGACTAAATTTCTTGTTTATGTTCTGGATGCAGATGATTTGCTGGAGTCACTGACTGCATTTAGCAGCTCTGTCCTGCTTGCTTCAAATGCTGCACGAGCTCTTCGCTATCCTTACTGCTACCGAGTCAGGTGGTGTCATTAGGAGACACAAACACCTTTGGAAACCTGCCGGTTGGTGCTGAAGCTCATTTTCCCAGTGAAATCAAAGTCTGCAAATATCAGCTCATACATGACTGTAGAAGTCTCTGTTGCAGTGAGGACCCTGGTTATTTATTGAAATCTAGTGCAGTGCATAAATAAGGTGCTCTTCTTAAGCTTTGTGGAAGTGAACAAAGAAACATGAGGGCAACAATGGAAAAGTTACATTTTCTGACCAACCTTCAATTACTTGCTGCACTGACAACACAATACTTCAAAATGTTGATTCTGGATTGTTTACCAGCCGTAGGGCTGCAGTGCAGTGAGGCAGATTTCAGCCTGAGGTGTCTTATAGCAGCTAAAGCATGACGCGTTACATAATGATCGACAGACTAGAAATATATCACGTCAACTCTTTATTTGTTTGAGTCTCAATATTTTATGTACATTTTACAGCAGAATCTTGAACTTTGTTTTGTGTTGTTTATTGAAGGTTGAACTGTTGAATCCCCCACCTGAAGGATTTTTTTCCTCATCCCATAGTCAAAAAAGTAGTTCCTCATTTACTTCCAGATCCTTCATTGCTCTGAAAAAGATGACATGTGTTGTGATCCTTCGGGAAACTGCATTAAGCAGATTTCAGGCCTTATGTTTGTGTCCCATTTGGAGTGATTGATAATCCTCCCAAAAGTCTCCATGTGAGGGTGGCACGAGCATGGGACGTTGTGGGCATCAACACAGAGTTCCTTAGAGCCAGCCTTAAAGAAGAAGGAATAATCTGTGTCACTACTTCTGTTGGCCATCCTTCTTCTCCCCTCTGCGCCTGTGATGAGCTCTCCATGATAATCACACAAGATGGAGTTCTTCGGGAAGCGTTTCGTGGTTACCACTCCTGTGTGTAGGAGGCAAGAACATCAGTTTTCTTCATGTTTTTCTACGTAGCTTAACCATAAGTGCCTGGATGATGAGATTGGTTGTGGCATAAAAACAGAAGTGAAGGAGTTTTACATGCCCAGAATAAAACAGTGTTACCTTTCCCCTTCGCCAGCCCATGGCGATGGTTCAACAACAGCCAGATGTTTCCACTTCTGCGTGCGAACCAGCTTCATGAGTGAGATGCTGGACTCCACTTCCTCCTTCTTCGGTGGACTCCACTTGCTCCTGATGGCCTGAGCTGTCGGGCAGTTGGAATACCACCGTTCTTTTTGGATAATGCTGCCGATCTTTGGGATGGTGGGGGGGCGCCTTGTCCATTTTGCTGTGAAATAGATCAAATATAAATTGAATATGATAATATTCTTTTAAAAAAGTGTAGGTAATGATCATCACAGATATATATGACTTGTTTATTATTCCCCACACTGACCCAGCAGATGTTTCTCTCTCATCTTGAACTGCAGAGCTCTCCACTTGTCATACAGAACCCTGTCAGCACTGAAGCCAGCTGCAGTTCTTCTGACTTTGCTGGGTGGCTTCCCATCCAGGGTGACCGGGAACATCACTTGAAATTTAGTAAAATCTTCTTCTTCAGGGGCCTCTCTTGCTCTTTTTGATGCAGGACAACGCTGGTCATCTCTTGATTCATCAGAACTGCAGAAAGAAGAGACCTGAGTGAAAAAGCGAACATGAAGCAGCTGGGAGAGACTCTATATATTTCACCTTACTTACCTTTGTGTTAAGAAGTGTATGAAGTTGGCAGTGTTCACCATGTTTTCTGGGTCTCTCATTTGGTAGTGGTCTTTAGCAACCTTGTCCGTGTGCGCCAGATAATGGGCCAAACCAGTTTTCTGCTCATCCGTCAGCATGCTGTTGCATTCTGTTTCCACAGCCCGGCGGATTTCCTGGCTTGTGATGTTTTTCAACTTGTAACTAAAAATGGAAGAGAAATCGAAATGTCTTTAGTTCATCTCATAAACTTGGTTCAACTTTATACATCACACGCTAGAAAGAAATGTATTTAGATTCATAAACTCACTGTTCATGCAGACACCGGAGGTCGTTGGTGGCACTGTTAATCGGTCTTCCATTTCTCGCCAGAAACAGCCGATCATGTCCATCTGCGTCTTTGTCCACCACGTCTTTAATGCAGTCTGGTCGTACTGACATGTAGTACTGGTCAATTATCTGTGAGGACAAGAAGTTGAAGAAATGAATGAAAGAGAAGAAATGCAGACATAGATCCTGGTCCACATTTATGGACAGTGATGTTCATGAATCGAATCTAATTTTATTTATAGAGCACTTTTCATGCACAAAGCAACACAAAGTGCTGTACATAATAAAAACCAAATTATGCATATTAAAAACATTAATTTAAAAGCCTTCACACTCCAAAGAATAACAAAAAATAAGAAGGCACACCTCATAAAAGCTCACACATAATTGCACACAAACTCACACACATACAAACAAAGCACATGTACCCTCCCTCCACCCACCAGACCCCATTCTGTACAGACATGAACTCCCATCACTAATTACTCTCTGAACTGAAAGTAAGTATAAAAACAATGATAAAATGTAAACATCTGGTTTGAAGATGCTGTGAGGAAACGATATCTTGGGGATCCAGTCACACCAGATTCCAGCCCACCCATGACCACAGAGGTGCGCCACCACAGTAACCACCCAGGTCAGGGCAGGCCGGGGTCCACACCACAACCACATGGCTGCAGTGCAGGACCTCCTGCCATCCAGACAAGGGCAGTCTCCATGGCAACAGCCCCGCAGACAGAGCAGGCTACTGGTGTGAAGGATCCGCAGGAGGAAACACTGGAGTTAAACAGTAAAAACAAGATTAAATAAACTTAGAAACAATAACTGATAAAAGCCACAAGAATAAAAATACAGATAAAAGAGTTCAGAAAAATAATAAAAATAAAATGAAGGCCTCTATAAAAACTGTACTTGGGTAAAAATAAAATAAAACAGAAAGCCTTATAAATAGGTGGTAAAAATAATAGAAAGATATATTACTAAATAAGCAAAATTTTAAACAATAACTATTTAAATTTAACTATAAGTTAAGCTACAAAGACCAGCCTTTAATATTACTTACTGCAGCTTCTTCCTGTGTCAGGGCAAATGGAGCCACCTGATTGTTGGCCAAGACGACCCGTCCGTTGCAGTCTTCCTTCTGAAGCCATTCTGTGACCTGAGAAACAATCATGAACACATTAATGGTCTGAACAAAGTAGCTTGTCTGTTTTAAGATGTCCACTGCATGCTGAGAAAAACCTGGCCTGGAAAAGCACTTACTGTCAGTTCCTCCACTGCTCCAGGCCTCTGGAAATGACCCAGGAGGAGGATGGCTTCACAGTAATAACGGTACTGCGTCTTTTCTTCTTCTGTAACAGGTTCATGACTAAGAAGTCGCCTGTAAATTCCAAGAGCATCCTTCTTGGCCTCTCGGAGGACTTTCTGGTAGCTATGAACTGCCGTCTTCGGACCAACAAAGTAGTCATGTCTGAAAGATGAGACGGGCCAGAACACCAGTGAGAAGGAGAGGCTGAATTATTTGGATAACCTTTAAACACCAGACAGAAAATTAAGTTTGGGGGAAGTTAAAAACTCACCTTATACTGCACAGGTCTCTGTTGTGTGTCTTTGAAATTGGCTTTCTCAGAACAGTCAGAAACTCCAGGTAATGACTGCAGCTGTTTACTAAGCCTTGGTCAGATGAGCCATGCTCCAGCTTCAGGAACTTGATGAATTTGATCATGCTTTTAATGTAGTTGATCCTGGTGGCTGCTGACTGCCCCACTCTCTTCAACTCATTGAAGTAGTCCCCCAGCATTGTGGTGTCCTGGAGGAAGTCCAAGCTGACCTCATTTCCAGTTGGCTGCATGTACCTCAGCATTCTGGACACGTTGTCTACCTGTAAAGACACAGCAATTAAAAACAAATCAGGCTGCAGTTAGTGACTGAGTGAAGCCTCCATACATATGGTAATGAACATGCAGAGAGAGGAGCAGAAACCAGCCTGGTCTGCAAAAAAGAAAAAGAATAGAAAACAGACGCCTACCTCCTGCTGGCAGTTTGGAATCTGAAGCACAGAAACCAAATGATTTCTAAACTGCTGCAACACTGATGTCTCAGGAGGAAACTTGGCATACAGGTTTTCTTCCTGCATCCGGATTCTCAAAGATGTGGAGAACTGGGGAGTTGACCTGAGAAAGCACAGAGAAATGTAGTTCATACATGTCCACAGAGGAGACCACTAATTCAGTCCTGTCTGTGTGGAAGTTGATGGACTCACCTTTGCCTGGTGGGATCACTGGAGCTGCCTTCCTCTGCTTCAGAGGCTTGGATGAGGCTGCATTCACCGGTGTTGTTTTCTGCAGAGGGAAGTGGGGGAGCAGAGGTTGATGGCTGCTCAGCTACTGTTGTCTCCTCTGCTTCTGCAGAGTCTATGTCTTCGGACATGTTTGGGACAAAGAAACCTCTTCTTTTCAGCTCTTTTACAAGAGCACACCGGGAAGGACCATGAGGACACCACTGGCAGATTTGATCGTAATCCCAGGTCCTCCCCTCACGAGTCCAGGCCTTGGTTGACTCTTTGGCCTTCAGTAATTCCTGCTGCTGCTCCTCTGGTGTGTTTGTTTTCATGCAGACCCTGGCGAGGTGCACGGAGAGGGTCTCATATGGCTTAAAGCACTTCAGGCAGTGAACCACACGGCGATCGTAGCTCCTGTAACAAAGAGATGAAACACATTGTTCATGTACAGATAACTACACTGCTGTTTTCCACAGGTATGTGACTATAAAACATGTTTAACAATAAAATACAGGAAATAAGAGCAGTGAAAAGGTTTGGTCTGACTTACTTGTTGTCTTGAGCCATAGCAAAAAGCCTTGAGGAAGCAAAAGCAAAATGAGGAAAAAAATCCAGCGATGTCCAGCAGCGTACTCTGTGCCTCTCAGGAAACAATGAGCAAGGTTTATAAAATCAGACCAGTTTAAACTAAACTCTGCCATTGTGATGTACCTGGGTTACGCCCACCCATCAGAGGCCCATTTAGAGGTCTTTGTCTCAGAGCAGAGCAGCAATCTCAGGCATGGCTTCTCTAACTGAAGGTGCTTTCACTGATAGCTGGCAATAAGGAAAGGAATTTGAATCTTGGTCTTAACTGTTTCAAGTTGTGGAGAATTCAAAGTTTTACTTGCATTGAACTGTGTTTATCCAAGAGATGCTTCAGTTTTATCTGGGTAATAAAATACTCAGTCATCTGCAGCAGAAATGATTATACTTGTTTCTGAGTCTGTATCGTGGATGATTTAATTTGACAGTCAGTGAAGGCAGCTCAGCTGGTTGAAGTTTAAATACAACTTAACCCAAGTCAGAAAACAAGTTAAATGGATTTAAATATCTGTATAAATAAGTCATGTTACCTGCCTTCCTCATTGTTTCCTGAAACATTTCATGAATTTATTCCTGGTTTCAGTGTTATTGCCTCAGTTTCTTGTAATCCAAAAAGCACTTATCTGACTTATACGTTTTCCTTTGTCCTTTAAAATATCCTTGAATCAAACATTACAGGGTGGAGTTTTTTATTGGTTCGTGTAAATTAATGACCAAATGTGCTGGAAGGGAAGTTAACCCACAGAAGAGGTAGAGAAGACTTTTTCTGCTAAGATGTTTGCCATGCTGATGTGGTGACATGACACAGATCCACAATCCTAACCATATCAAGGAAATCAGACAGCATCCAGCTCAGCTAAAGCAATCCTTGATTCACTGAAAGAACATGGATTTCAGTGTGCAAGTATTTTGAGTCTTGAAGATATATTTGAACATTTATGGATGTGTGGCCTAAACTGCTGTGCAGTAAATATTTAAGAGGGTCAAGAACGAAATTATTTGAAGATACTGAAGAGATCAAAAAATCTTTGGGCTTCATGTCACAGGAAATAACTCATGTAGCAACTGGAGAAAGAAGCCTCGAGGAGCTGCTGGAGGAAATCAAATCACTTCAGAAACTGGTAAAAAAATAAAAATAAATAAGACAAGAAAATCAAAGAACTGGAAAAAAGAATTGATGGCTTGTAAAGTTATTCAAGAATGGAAGATGCCCTGATATCAGGGCTTGGAATACAACACACATGCACCGGCTACAACCGGTGGTGGGGTAGATGAAAATCTGCAAAATTAAACTCTGATTTGCTCACAATTCAACATGTAATAAAGCTTATTGACAGCAAAGACATTACAACAGGCATTAAAAACATTGCTGCTTGCCAGATTTTGCCTTCAGAAATACAGTAAAAAGCCAAACATTATGATTGGCTTTACCAACAGGAAGCACAAAATGGAGGTGCTTAGAAATGCCAGAAAGTTGAAGGGCACAGATGTTTATGTGAATTAGCACCTAACCAAGAGAAATGCCAAAATTGCAAGAGAAGTAAGGATTCTGAGAAAAGAAAGGAAGATTTAAGAAACCTGGACAAGAAACTGTAGATAGATAAATAGATAAAGTCCTGATTAATAATTAATGTGTAAGGATTTCCACAGTGTGAGATCATCCTCAACTATTTTTAGAAGCTGGACATAATTTAGCTTTGTTAGTTCTGACAACCTGGTAGAAATGTTTATTTCTAAGTATCTAATATATCCTGATTGAGCAGTATCAGGATTAATCTGGAAAGTGCAGTTAATGGGTAAAACAATGGTTTTAGGCCAATTAATGGAGTAGTCAGAGATTGATAAGAATATATTAATCAGTGTGATTCCTTGATAAAGACAAGATTGAGAGTTTTGGAGGAAGACACATGTCAAATTTAAGTCATCCACACATCATAGTAAAACCTCTCATACACTATACTGAAACTTCCTCTCATTTACTATACTGAAATGCTCTCACATAGTAAAATCTCCTCTTATATTCTATACCGAAATGCTTTTAGACACTATATTGAAATCATTCACACACTATAGTGAAATTTCTGAAATCACATTTCCCCAGTATGTATGAAAAGAATTCTACTAGTGTGTGTGAGAGCAGATTTCACTTGAAAAGAAAGTCATTTCAGTTGAAACGGAAGTCACGTGGTAGAAAACAAAACAAAACAAAACAAAAAAAAAAAAAGCAGGAGCGCCTTTTCAGTACAAACCAAAGCAGTAAGGATTCATTGTTGTATTACCTTTATCACTTTTGTTTACTATCTAACTGATTCTTGGCCAAGTTACCAAAGATGTAAACCAATATTAATCTTAAGTTCCTTTAGAAAACTTTGTTGAGTTAAAAGATGCATTTTCCTTTTATTGTTTTAAAGACAACATATTGTAAACATTTGATATTTGACCTGAAGACATTAATGGAACACATTAGTGTCCAGTTTTCACTCTGCTTTTAATTTTGTAATTATTAATGAAAATAACCAAACAAGCTCACAATGTGTTGCTATATGTTGAACTTATAGATCTGCTATTTTCTTGTGTGACATTTTTGTATGATGAAGTAGGAAATCAATTCATGAAAAAAGTTGAAATGTAGAAATAAAAGGTTTCTGCCCAACAGCAGTTAAGTAAAGCACAGCAGCATTTCATCCCTGTTGATGGGAAAGTCTCGGCTAAAGCTGGTAAAGGATCTGGTTATTATGTAAAAGCATTAAGGTTAACTTGTTTTATGAATTGCAATACTTGTTATAACCTGTCAAGCGTGATTCCACTTTTTAATATGTATTATTGACATGAATTATATTGTTAAAAAGAACCAATACCTTATTTTATTTAAATAAAACTAGACTAAAATCTTTTAAAGTTTTTGTCGACTAAAACTATCAAACTTAGAAATGACTAAAACTAATAAGCATTTTCATCCTGAAGACTAAAACTAAGACTAAAACTGAGATGCCTGCCAAAAACAACACTGTGCACCAGTGCACTAAGCAAGGTCCATAAGGACATGGATGAGCGAGTTTGGTTGGATGAACTTGATTCGCCTGCACAACCTGATAGAACACCTTTGGGATGAAGTGGAGCAGAGGCTGAGAGCCAGGCCTTCTCGTCCAACATCAGTGTCCGACCTCACAAATGTGCTTCTGGAGGAATGGAGTAGCTGCCCACCTTTTATTCATGAATGGTTCAGTTAAAATACAGAACTATGGAATAATGAATGAAGCCATGAAGTCATTGGTTCGATGTCGACTGAAGTCAAAACTCTTCTGCTGCTAATGTTAATTTCCATGATGATGTTTGCTCCCTGGTCCAGCAGCAGAAGTTAAATCTTGGTGTGATGTTAATATCAGGGTGTTGCTCATTTGATGGACAGTAAATTAGAAATTGGGGTAGAAATTGTTAGAACATCCATTTATCTGTTCATCTCTATAAAATTTAATATAAATGAACAATAAGAAACATTATCAGCTGACTGTGTTGATCAGAAGTCAGTCCCAGCATTACATTCACTCATATGTAAAATCTTCATTGTGATTCAGAAAATATAATATTTTTTTACTCCTGACATCAAGCTGGTAAGGATTTAATGTATTTACATCTAGTTTGAAGTTGTCTGAAACAACTAAAAGCTTTCTTGAAACGGCCTTTTCTCCTTCATCTTCACTCCTCTTCATCCCACAGGAGGTCTGGACTGATGCTCAGCTGCTTCCTGCTCTGGATGTATCTGCAGCCAGATTCCCGTAATCATGTGTCAGCAGTCAACCTGCAGCGTTTCATTGGTTGTGCAGTTCGGGAGTTTACTTTCCTGGCCAGGAAGCCCGGATGCGGCAGCCTGCACATCACCACCGATGCCTGCTGGGGGCGCTGTGAGACCTGGGAGGTGAGGAGAAGGGAGGCATTTGCTCTGCTGACCTCAGCACCCTCTGCAGGGCCCTCCAGTCACGACCAGTACTGTTCCCGTACCACTGGGTGATGTTACCAGTCAGAACACTCTCCACCACTCCAGTGTAGAACATCCTCATGATTTTCAGACTCTGAACTTCCTCAGTTGTCTGAGGTGAAAAAGGCGCTGCCTCGTCTTCTTCACCTGGCTGTCTATGTGCAGAGTCCAGGAAAGATCCTCGGTGATGTGCACACCCAGGTACTTGAAACTGCACACCCTCTCCACCAGAGTCCCACTAATACTCAGAGGGGTGTAGTTCCTCTGCTTTTTCCAGCTCCCCTGTATACGCCCGCTCATCATTGTTGTTGATGCAACCAACCACCACAGCGTCGTCCGTGAACTTTACTATGGTGATGGAGCTGTCCATGGCTACACAGTCATGAGTGTACGGGGAAAAGAGCAGAGGGCTGAGGACACTGAGGGAGCTTGGAGTGGAGTGTGGTGGGGACTATAGTGTTGAAAGCTGAACTAAAGTCAGTGAACAACATCCTTACATAGTCCCCTGTGTCCCGTTGTCCAGGTGGGTGAGGGTGGTGTGCGGTACCTGGGACATCGTCCGTGGATCTGTTTGGCTGATAAGTGAACTAAAGTGGGTCCAGAGACTCAGGGAGGGAGGCACAGAGTAGCTTCAAGATTTACATTTTTGCTTTCCCTTAGAAGTGGAATCAGAATAAACTCTCTTAAAGCAGCAACAAAATAAGATGAAATACATACAGGAATATATTAACAGTTACCAGTGACTTTGCAGGTGGGCCAGAAATTCCCATGAAAAAATGATTTGATAAGAAAATGAAGGTTAGTCATGTAACTGGTCACTAAAACAAGCGGAACAAAATAACCCATAAAATGTTAAACGGGAGAGAAAAACAAGACATATTGTATAAAAACTACAAATAAAGTTGTAAACAAAATAAGTAGGCTACTGTTATATTTCTTGAGACAAAGGCACATGTCGAGGTAAAGCAATTATGTCTCAAAACAGTATAAAACCTTGATTTGATTTCACCAAGCTAACATGAAACAAACTATAATATGTTTAAACACTGTAATTATCGTGAAGACATTCTTATTATTCACCATTATCTGAATTAGGGTAGAAAGAATCTGCTTCCCTCATGCGGTGGGTTTATTGAAATGAGGAAACAGCGCCGCAATTCCCTCTAGTGGTAGGTGAACCAATTGTTCCTAGAGCAGGATTTAAGGCTTATGAGCTGCTCACCCGTGCATAATGCATTATACTGAACAAAATGACAACATCCTTATAAAGGAAATATGAAATATACAAGTTTTTAACTATATTTAACTCTTAATTTACTATTATGCTTTACTATTTATTGCAAACCTTGTTACTGTTTTTAACCATTTTACCTCTTTTAAAATGAAATCACCTTATGAATTACTCCATCTTAAGAAGGTAGAAAATATGGTTGGGGGGTATGCCTGTGTTATATCAACCCATCACAACATCACTTCCTGTTGTGGAACTTGATGGCGCCTGTTAACATTAGTTGCTAATACGAGTGCCAGAGGTCTTAGCATTTACTGCTAATGTGAGCGGAAATACGACTTTATAGACAAATGTAATCCACACTGGTGCATGAAAACATTTGAGTTTGACATCATCTCGGCAAGAGAAGCTGATTTTGGACGGAGGCAACACAGGAAACCAGTTACATGCAAAGATCTCGCCGAGCCTCGATAATTCACACGAGAGTAGGATCACGGTACTGAACCAACAGCCATCCAGCATCCTACCTGTACTGTGTTGTAGAAAAATGAATTAGTCTGGTTGAGAGAAAGTGTAACAAAGTTTATTTAGGAAAATGAAAGGACAAATACTTGCAGCAAGGAGAGCGTCATCTGACTCGCATGGAGTCAGAAGAGGCTCTGAGGAAGCAGGAGAAAAACAAAAAGTTATACTTTTCTGTTGAAAGAATCCTCCCTTCCTCAAGACCTTGGGTGAGCACGTAAAGAGAGGGTACATTTAGCTTTATTTACTATTTACCACAATTTAGAGCCATGTTCTTGTTTGGCTCAGTACCAGCCAAATAAATCAGTTTAAAGCCACGTGTCTTCAGAAAGTTGAATTTCATATCTTTAATAAATGAAATAAATCAGATTCCTGATCTTTCTGATTATCTTAGAACGTGAAACAAGGGGAAAACAGTTATCTGTCCATTTCACATTTATTATTATGGCTCTGAACATTTTAATTCAAATATCAGTGTATGAAAAGTATTAAAATGGGACATTTCTATAACAAATTAATTAGTTTTAAATTTAGATTGTTTTCCACATGGAGGTCATGTTATGTAATTGATGATCATTGTCCCTGCGATGTTCTCTGTGTAATCTTAATCTGCAGAGTTTATATGCTGAATGTGCAGTTGTGAGAGTTCATTAAACTTGCTTCACTTCACAGTTTTAAAGATCTAACCACCTTTGTTTGTATAATTTCTTTATAAATAAAGCAAAAACTGAGCATTTTAAATGTTGCCGCGTTAATCAGTTTTTCCCCCGAGTGCTTGAAATTATCACTATTTAGGAGGAAAAGGTTGATGTAATCCGCCACGTAGTCACATGATTCTGAGGAGCTGCAGAACTGAGAGGGAACCAGAACTACAGGAAAGTGCATCAGTCCTTCCTGTGATAAAAGATCAACCAAAAAGTAGTTTCTTTACATCTGAGTTACTTTCAGTTAATAAGACAACACAAACTCTTTACTAAGAAACTTTTCTTTCTAATGTGTTTTTCATGAGCATCTCTGTGGCTGAAAAAGTTTAGTGCATCCCAGCTTTTTCTATATTAACATTTTGATGTAACATTATAGACGTTACGACCTTTAGAAAAATGTTATTTGGGGAGGTGGGGGAGTGCACTGTAGGCCCATGTGCCACAGTTTAAGTTTTAATCTTTAATGCTATTTTTTCACCCTGGCATTACTTTTACTTTTATACTTTAAGTATTTTTAAACCAGTACTTTTACACTTTTACTTAGGTAAAAACTTTGAGTTGATACTTTTCTTCTACAGAAGTCTTTTTAAACCTGAGTAATGAATGTGCGTAACACCGGAGCAGGAGAAATCCTCCATCTGCTCCTGACTGGAACAAGTTGCTTCCATCTTCACCTGCTGAGAGACTTTAGGAAACTCTTATTTTTGTCATATTTTCAGCTGGTGTTTTCCGACGAATGCACTCTGTCCTCTGACGGAAACCTGTGTGTGTGTGCACGTGTGTGTGCTTACTGCCATGGACATCACGGAGCAGCTATGACATGTCGTCATGTAAAACAGATCAATAGCATCAGACTGTTTATGTTTTTATAAAAAAGGAGGACGTGTAAACTTGTTGTAGAGGAAATGTGACTTTAAATGATCATGTCGGATTAATTTTAGAGTACATACGTGTGGTGACATTGTTATACCCCTGAATTAGGGAAGAAAAAATCACGCGAGTGATTAATACTGCTTCCCTCATGCAGTGGGTTCATTGCAATGTACAAATCAACAATATTGAACAAATATACATTGCTGTTCTTCTGCCATTACAATCAATGGGAGAGAAAAACAAGACATATTGTATAAAAACTACAAATAAAGTTGTAAAAAAAATAAGTAGGCTACTGTTATATTTTTTGAGACAAAGGCACATGTCGAGGTAAAGCAATTATGTCTCAAAACAGTATAAAACCTTGATTTGACTTCATCAAGCTAACATGAAACAAACTATAATATGTTTAAACACTGTAATTATCGTGAAGACATTCATATTATTCACCATTACCTGAATTAGGGTAGAAAGAATCTGCTTCCCTCATGCGGTGGGTTTATTGAAATGAGGAAACAGCTCCGTAATTCCCTCTAGTGGTAGGTGAACCAATTGTTCCTAGAGCAGGATTTAAGGCTTATGAGCTGCTCACCCGTTCATCAAAAAAACAAAAAATAGGGTTAGGGTTAGGGTTAAAAAAAATGAACAAAATGACAGCATCCTTATAAAGGAAATATGAAATTAGCATGTTCTTAACTATATTTAACTCGTAAATTTACTATTATGTTTTACTATTTATTGCAAACCTTGTTACTGTTTTTAACCATTTTACCTCTTTTAAAATGAAATCACCTTATGAATTACTCCATCTTAAGAAGGTAGAAAATATGGTTGGGGGGTATGCCTGTGTTATATTAACCCATCACAACATCACTTCCTGTTGTGGAACTTGATGGCGCCTGTTAACATTAGTTGCTAATACGAGTGCCAGCGGTCTTAGTATTTACTGCTAATGTGAGCGGAAATACGACTTTATAGACAAATGTAATCACACTGGTGCATGAAAACATTTGAGTTTGACATCATCTCAGCAAGAGAAGGTGATTTTGGACGGAGACAACACAGGAAACCAGTTACATGCAAAGATCTCGCCGAGCCTCGATAATTCACACGAGAGTAGGGTCACGGTACTGAACCAACAGCCATCCAGCATCCTACCTGTACTGTGTTGTAGAAAAATGAATTAGTCTGGTTGAGAGAAAGTGTAACAAAGTTTATTTAGGAAAATGAAAGGACAAATACTTGCAGCAAGGAGAGCGTCATCTGACTCGCATGGAGTCAGAAGAGGCTCTGAGGAAGCAGGAGAAAAACAAAAAATTATACATTTCTTTTGAAAGAATCCTCCCTTCCTCAAGACCTTGGGTGAGCACGTAAATCTCAGGACTGGCACCACAGACAACCTGTGCTGTCTTGGAGGAGTCCAGCCATAGTTGTGTCTGCACAAGAACCAGACTGCACCACATTACCAAGGTTCTGAGGAAGGACCAGATAAAGGTCATCTTACCCTCGTAGTGAACTTTTAACAGAGAAAATGTATTTGAAGAGAATAAACCTTAAAAGTGAACTAAAACATGATGAGTAAAAATCTACTATGTCTAATATGGAACAATCAATGTATAAATGAATAAATGTATATAATGGAAGAAGTAATGGAAATATATGAAGCAATAAGGGATAATATGTCAAATTTCTTCTTCAATTACACCGACGTTACGACACGGCGTTGATTTCACAGTCATGTCCTTTTTTTCTCATCCTCGACTTTTATAGCCCTTAAAAACAAATCACTTCACGGGGCTTAACTGTTTATATATACAGTCACTGGTATTAACTATCACGTTTTTCTTTTTTTGTTAGTTTGTTTTTAATAATGTGGGAAAAGGGGAGTCATCCTATAACCGATGTCCTTGATCCAGGTCAGTGTGGTAGTTCTGTCAGGTAGCCAAGCTAACTTTGTTTATAAAGCACTTTGACAGCAACCACGGACCAAAACGCTGAACATATAAAACAAACTTGGGAAAAAATAAACAAAATACAAGAACAATTTATTTTAATTTTATTTTTATTTAACCAGAAAAGCCTCACTGACATTAAAATATGTTTTCCAAGGTGTCCTGGCCAAGACAGCAGCAGAGCAGCTAAAAACTGAACTGCTCTGCTGTACTGAGACAAAACAGGGAGCTGAAGGCCTCACAAGCTTAAAAACACACTACAGACCAGATAAAAGCCAGTTTTAGTAACGTTATTATGCCAGCTGATGATTGACAGCCGGCCTGTTTGACAGAGCTGATTATCATAAAACATCATTTCACTGATTGCAGATCCCAGATCTGATGAACCAGCCTAGAGGAGATCAGATTAAGTGGCTGTACATAATATTTTATATTATTTTATATATTCATTATAGAAATTAGGTCTTTTCATTGAGCACAGTGCCTAATTATTATTGTCATATTTTATTTTTAGTATAAGCTTGATAATCTCTCATGTTGTTACCATTTAATTTAATTTAACTTTAACCAAAGGCATGAAGGTCCCACAAGGCGATGCCAGACACTGTCTGGATGGCCGCCTGAGGAGCTTCACCACCACAGGGTCATGGTCTGCAGGTGAGGCCAACAGGCCAGCAGCCAGAAGAAGAGGTGGGACGAGCTGGATCAGAGGGTTTGTGTCTATTTAACAGGTCTTTACTTTTACAGTTCTTTTGGTACCAAATGCAACAACATAAACTGTTTTTTGGGCATTGTTCTTTTTAGATTGAGAAATGTCCAATGATGCAGCAGAAGACCTTGTTTGGTGGTGGGAGGAGGTGTGTGTGTGGATTCTTCATCTAGATGGTAAGAGGCCTAACACAGTAGTTTTGTAGTATAGTAGAAATATCACCTCACAAAGTGACCAGTGATATATCTACTTTGTCATGGAACAGCTGCTCCTGCATCCCAGGCGGCTCCGACGTCGCAGGCTTCAGCTGCTGCTGCTGCCCAGTCTGCTGCACTGGGACCAGTACAGGGAGCTGAAGGCCACAAGCAGCGACCACCACTGAGTTTGTCCATGGTATTAGTTTAGTTGTTAATGCTCCTAAATTTACTATAAATATATTTAGTTCAGTAAACAGCCTCTCATTACACAGTTATTACTTTTCAGTTTACCAAACCAAGACTTGGTGGTTCACATGTTGCAGCTGCAGAGCCGAATGTCGCCATGGCCAGAAAAGTGTCTCAGGTAAACTGCAATCACACGTCAACTGTTTAAAAGTGGGTTGTTAATACAAGTTACTTAGACTCTGTTTTACAGAAACAAGTCATTGAAGGCCAGGAGATTACTGGTTCTCTGGTCAGCACTGCATCTCAGTGAGTGATGACCTTTTCAGGTAAAGCAGTGGTTCCCAACCTGGGGTCCGGGACCCACAAAGGGGGTCCCCTGCAGCAGGCACACACAGGCATGGCACAGCTGATAGAGCTCTGTTGGGTCTCCAGCACACACGGAGAGCTGCTGGCGGTCAAGCTGGAGGTCAGGTGGGACTGCAGCAGCCATGCACAAGCAGGCTGGATGTCTGCTTGGCCTCCAGCTTCGCATAAAAAGCTGTTACTTTATATAAAGTGTGATTTGGTTACTCATATGTCCCCGAAATGCCCAGCCCATTACCTTTCTAAAGAAGTCTCATTCATCACTCACAGATCTTGACATTTACTGGACTTTGGAACATCAGTTGAAAAAAGTGTTTACTTTGGGTGATGCTGCTGTAGGATATTTATCACTGCTGCAATCACATTTCAATGATAAAGGAACAAATGTGTTTTTATCCAGATCATCAGTTTTATCAGTTCCTTCATCAATGTTAGATGTTTTACTTCAATCATCACATCTGGTGGTTTTATGACAGATACGATCACCATGGAGACGGTTGGTGAGATGATTATATTATACTGCAGATGTTTCTATGATTGAACGGTGCTCTGGATAAATGTATTAAAACCACCTGAACTGTTTACAATCCGCATCTACTTTCTATGGTGAACAGCTGTAATTCAGCTGCTCGTCTGGGATTTGAACCAACGAGCTGGCGCAGCAGCATATAAGAATAAGCGGACTAGTTAAAACTCTTTTGGGAGCATAAGGAGGACACAGTCAGTATTATGTGGATTGTTAAACTCTTATGGCAGATTGGAGCCTTGTCCAGTTTTGTTGATACCCTCATTGTCACTTCTGTGCTTAACCAAGTCTTCTAGTTATGTAATGCAGGCCTTTAACGTGATTGTAATGGAATCATTGCTTCCCCAGCCCCATGTTGATACTCTTAGCTTCATGCCAACTGCAGAGATATTATTACCTCCCATTTATCCCCAAAGGCCTTGAAAACATATCTTGTATGAGCTAGCAGGTGAATTAGGAAGCAAGTGTTTGTCTTAAGAGTTTCAGTGTGGATGAAGCATGCACCATGGTAATGAAACTGTTTTAGGTGATAAGATAGTTTTGTGACAAGAAAGGTTTCTGTGTGGTGGTCCTGGAAATCTGGTCTCCTGATTATTCCCAAATCAATGAACACATGAATCCTTGACCAGGTAAAGGCCAGGATTCAACAGGGCTCATGTCACCCTTTCGGGCTGAGCCCGTCTGAGCCCCATGTGCAGAGGCCCAGTCATTAAGCACTCGCCTCTGTGCCCCACCTCCAGGCCTGGCTCCAGAGCGGGCCCCAGTGACCCACGTCCTGAGAAGGGAAACCTGTCTGGATGTGATGTCCAGATCCATGGTTTGCCGTCATCATAGGGGTGTTTCAAGCCGCACTTCATTTGGTCTCTCCCCTAGACACCTGTTTGCCATGGGTGACCCTGCCAGGGGCAGAAGGCACCTGTAAGGATTGTCAGGACGCACAAACTCCTCCATCACAGTAAGGTGGTGGCTCAGGGATAAGTGTGTGGTAACCACCATTTTTAAAGTGCAGTTAAGGGCCCTTAGCTACCCAGTGGATCAAGTTGATGAGAGGCTGATCGAATTATTTCTTCTTTTTCTTTCACAAGCTAATAAAGACACTGAACCATACTGGATGCCATTGTTGTTTTAAAACAGAAAATACCCACGAAGTGAACCATCAAAAGAACTCCAACCTGGTGAGTTTGCCAGCCAATGCCACCCCTGCTGCCATCTTTAGGTTAGGAGGAGAACTGCAACATGACACCAAAACGACACGGACCCCCTACACTTGAGTGTGAGAGTAATCTCACCAGCATCAGCTACGTCATAACTGACCACACGCAGACACCATGCGAATATAAAACTGCCTTGAGTACTGCATGGAGGTAGGGAAATGTATGTGAGAAGACAACACAGACCAAACTAAACCAAACTAATAGAACAAAACATGCCGCCTGCACAAAGCCTAGGTCAGGGGTGGCCAACGTTGGTCCTCAAGAGCCACAATCCTGCATGTTTTCCATGCATCCCTGCACCAACACACCTGATTCAAATTAAATGGATCCAACAGCTTATAAGGATCTGCACAATGACTCATTAGTTTAAGTCAGATGTGTCAGTGCAGGGATGCATGTAAAACCTGCAGGATTGTGGCTCTTGAGGACTGACGTTTGCCACTCCTGGCCTAGGTGATCTCCCAGCCCAGGCCTGGGAGACACAGTGAGCTTTGGCTGGTAAAGCTCTTAACTAGCTTGCAGACCACACTGGCCCAGGTGAGGCTCGTGTTACTTATCACCAGAGAGGCACCTGCAACACAAATTCAAAGCGGTGGTGGAACTGTCACACGAAAGCATGGACGAGTTTTTCTGTATCACTCTGAGACAGGATGTCCCTAAATTTTGCAAAATTAGGTAGGTGGAAGAAGACGGTTCTAGAAACCTGTTTTCTATGTGAGCGAAAGTCCTGGTCAAGATTCTTCACTGTAGCACTGTAAGCCACATTAATGCTATCCAGATTAATTACATAGCTAGACAACCTCAGTCTTGTCTGAGTTTAGAAGAAGAAAATTCAGTCATGCAGGTCTTTATCAAAGCAAAAAAAAAAAAAAAAAAAAATTAAAGCACTTTTCATACATAAGTAGCACAAAGTGCTTTATATAAAAACAATGTTTGCAAATAGAAAATAAAATAAAACAGCAATTAAAAATCCACACCTCCTCTTTCTCTCTATCACACCCCCCATGAATCCAGACAAGAGTCCTTTATCTGAGGCCATGAGAAGTTTACTGGTAACCTTTACCAGGTCTGTCTCTGGGCTATGATGAGCTCTAAATCCCGACTGAAACTCCTCAGATTGTTTCTACTCAAATGAGAACATAGTTGAGTTTAACCTATTTTCTCAAGAATTTTAGACTTTAAGGGGAGGTTGGATATAGGTCTATAATTAACTAATACTCCTGGATCAATGGCTGGGGATCCAGGTGGAAACTTCATTCATTCATGGTTTATCTAATCAGCCTGTCCTCAATTCAGACTATCATTTAAGTCTAACGATGACCCCGTTTTCAGCTCATTTTGACACGGACACAAAAGTTTCAGTAGCCTAAAGTTAGTGTTATTTGGCTCATGGGTTTGCATCTTTATTTTATAATTATTGCTAAGAATATTGTTCCAAGAATATAGTTAATGATCTCATCAGTCGTATTTTACATAATTCTTAAATTTGAACTCTGTAAAGCACTTGGTGTTACATTTAGTTCTGTGTTAAAAAAGTATAAAAAGTTAATTAATTTGAGTAACAAGAATTCCTTTTTCTTAATATCAAAGGGAAAATCTAATTTGCATGTTTAAATGACATCATAAATCTCTATGGTAACGGAACATTCCAAGAGCATATGACCGTGTGTTCTATAGTACAGAGTTCCATTTCAGTCAGACACCAGACCGAGAGAAAGCACTTGCTTTGTTTCAGAGCTTTTTCACCAAAGATTTTGGAAAATCATTGCGACACTCATGGATTTTCTAGGAAAAAACTTTTTCCTGCATCAGCAGAGAGTTGAGAATCAGCCTGTTTTTGACTACAATGAAAGTAACCAACTTAGTACACCGATCAGATCGTAAGATCACAAATTACAAGCACTAGTATTAACACATTAGTATAGTAGTATATAATATATTAGTGTAGTATATGTAATTATTTACAACTGGCTCAACTAACGAAATGAAAAATATAAAGTGAAAAATGTAAAAATGAAGATGTGAGGAACTGTACCAAACAATCTTTCGGCCACCATCCCAACGATTAAAGCTTAGGGAGGTGATACATTGCTTACCCGTATACACTCAGTCTGTCTCCCTCCCAGGGTATTATGTTTTAAAATTTACGTTGCTCAGTACTTTTGCCTCACTGATGTGAAAGCATGTATAGTGGTCCCTTGTTTATTGTGGGGGTTACGTTCTGAAAACACCCCGCGATAACTTAAATCTGCGAAATGACGACCTTATTAGTTTTTCACTATTCAAATGCATGTTAAGACCTAATTATCCCTCCTCGGAGTGTTTATAGACATTTCCTAAACTGTAATAAACAGTTTCACCATTCTCACACACTTTATACACTCTCAAAAACATACATATATTTAACAATGTGAATTTCTTAATACTTACTCACCCCATAATATATATTACAGCTTCTCTGCTGGTGCTGTGTCCCCACCCTCGTCTGTAACATCATTTTTCACAGAAGGCCCGGGTGTTGTCATTTTCAGAGTGGAGAGCATAGTTATGGGAATTTGCTGGCGCTCCTTTTTTTCTGGGCGATAATTTTCTTATACACCGACATGCCACTTTCGATGACATTGGAGAACTGTAATGAGCGGAACATCAAGGGGTCCCACTCTTGTGCAACTTGCTAAAGTTCATAGCGATCAGGAATCGATATGAAACACAGTTAAAGAACACAGGACACGAAGTAGACTGACTCTGGACAGAGTCCTTTGGCCAATCAAGAAACAAAGTGCAGAGCGTTGATGTTTACTGACTCAAATAAGAAACAAAGCACTGTGGGCAATTCTGACAGTAAAATTTGGACATAGCATGGTTCAAATAGCATTTACATATACTTAAATAGGCAGTGCTGCATACAAAATAAATGCGCGAAACAGCGAGATCGCACAAGATGAATCGCAATATGGCGAGGGACCACTGTATAGCTGACTCCTCTCAGTGAGCAGCGGGAGCTGCCGTAGGCCTCTATTCCATCTAAAACCGCTCACAGCTGCAGACAGAGCAGGACATTATCATCTCTGCTCCATGAGCAGACTGAAAGTGAAACATGCAAAGTTTCCACTAGCTGATCCCGTCCTGTTTTATCATATTTTATATATCAGATATTAATGCCTGTTAATGAAGAGTGTGGACAAAAACATGTAGAAAGTTAAAAGTCCTGTAACATGTTAAATCCCGACTGAAACTCTTCAGATTGTTTCTACTCAAATGAGAACATAGTTAAAAGTACTTTAACTTTAAATCTGTTAAATTTTTGTCAGTGATATTTTGTATTTTTTCTGTACTGTTTAGAAGTTAAATGCATTTGTTTTGTCCAGGCGTTTCTAGAGTTTAAGTTTAGAGTATTAATATCTGTGTCTGTTATTTTATTCAGTCATTCAAACACACATGCTCACAAGAAAAAAAAATCTGACTTGGTCAACTGTTGCTTGCAGTCAGGACCAGTTTTTTTTTTTTTTTTTGTAAAACCTCTAAGAACAGGTGTGTGCGACTGAGTGATCCAAATAGTTTACACTGAATATTTATACTAAGTGTGTATTTTCTCTATTTTCAGGTCAAAGTAGACTATAATGCTTCTGCGTGTCATACAGTCAGAAATTTTCAACATTTCCCTGCTCCAGCACACCTGACTTAAACTAATGAGTCATTGTGCAGATCATTATAGGCTGTTGGATCATTTAATTTAATTTGAGTGAGAGAGTAGAGATAAATGTGTTTGGTTACTTCATGGATACTGAATGGGGTATAAAATAGTATAAAGGTAGCCACAGACTAGGAAGAAAACCTTCAATAGAGAAAAAAAAGATGCATTAAAAATCGTGATAATTCTTTAATAATCAAATGGCACCATCCTGAATTGAAATCAAATTGTGAGGTACCTAAGCTGGCCTAATCCCCTAATATTGAGGATATTTTCAAGCTTTATCTTCCTGATCTTTGGTGTAATACAGTATACAACAGGCACAGCAGATTGTATCATCCTGTCTCTGTGCTCTGCTTCCACAAACTGGAAGTGTGCTGTCTGCTCTCTATCAGGTAATACACTGACTGAACAGAGCTACATCATAAAAAACCTCAAAAATTGAACTATGCCTTAAAGAGTCAGGACATACAAGACGTTAAACCTCACAATAGCATCAAACAACTTGTAATATATCTGCCTTAGAGTAATGGCATCCTGTGCTTGTACAGAAAAATTATCTTAAATTATTTCTTCTTCTTTTTTTTAAGGCTCATGCTGAGATTCTGGGTGAAGCCATGAAGAGGATGCAGCTTGGTCTTCTGAAACTGAAGGCTGTGAAGGTGGTGAACTGGGTGCCGTTCCACACGAGGTCTTTGATGTGGCAGTTGAGGTGGAGGAGACCATTGTGCTTCACAACATTAAAGATGTGGCACATAGCTTTGCCAGGCTTATGGGTGTCATCTACTGTGTCAATCTCAAGCATCCAGATGCCATGAAGTATTCCTTTGAGTTTCTCCAGAGAGTGGTGATGAAGATCAAACCAGACCAGACCTCGGCTCGAGTACATGGATTGAGAAACCGAATCCTGAGATACAAACTGTAACATTTGCTAAGTTCCCTCCATTTCAGTTCCTCATCTGGAGAGTTCCTGTAAGAATTTTATTCACTGTTCTTTTCAATACACTAAAACCTTGAGTTTTGTGCTGAACTTATGTACTATGAAAAACATTCCTCTCCTCTCAGGGTTTTCATTTTGAGATTGCTAGAGAAAAGACTGATCTTACATTTCTTTATATCGGACTGATTATAAGAGATGATGGTATTGACAGGTCAATACAGACTTGTGATGTTAAAATGCAGGAAACTTTGTGTTAAGTTGGGACAAAAGACTTTCCTTGAATATTTTCAGACAACACAGGCCTCAGAAAGTTCTATCTTTTCAGTGGAATAGGGACTGACTGTTGGAAGCTGGTGTATTTTCTTACTCATTACTCACATTGTTGTAATAGAGTACAATGAGTGTCACGATTCAGCAAACTGGACCACAATAATTGTCAGAACTGATGATTGGGTGATAAAAGGTTTTTATTGTAAAGATGAGAGTATATCCAGGGGAGCCGAGTCTTGTCTCGCAGTCCGTTAGCCTGAGAGGGCAGGAGAACCAAGGTCAGATAAAGTGTGATCAGGCAGGAATGTGTAAGATAATTTGTTCACGTACCAGCAGAGGGGATGGAAGCCGGCCGGGAGGTTGTCAGGAACCAAGAAGGCAGCAATGGGGCTCCGCTGGGGCTGTGGAAACTGCTGAACCAAAAACAGTTAGTTGGGTCTGATAGTGACAAGAGCTGAATATCCACACTGGATAAATCCTCCGGAGAGATCCAGGTAAATCCTCCAGATTTTCCAGAAGTGAGAGAGACAGGTTCTGTAATCCAAATCCTGGGAACAGTCCAAGGGTCAGAGTACCAGCAGAATCAAACGACAGAGTTACCAGACGAGGGGCAGGCAGAGTCAGGATATCCAGGTCAAAAACAGGTCAAAGGTCAGAACACAGGTTTGGCAGGCAGGAGATCAGGGCTGGAAACGTGCAAGGTTAAACCGAGACGAACCAGCGGGGAAGAGTTGTCAACCACTGGTATTTAAAGCGCATGGCGCAGGTGGAGCGCATCAGCAATCAGAGCTGTGCTGGAGGGAGAATGCCTTCAGGGACGGCTGGGAAATCTCAGCGCTAGCTATACACTGTGACAATGAGTCTATTTTGGTTTTGTTTTATTCATCTGAAAACAATTTAGAGATCCAGCTCAGGATTTTAAGCACTTGTATTGACCAATTTTGTTAAACCAACTGAAAAGTGATGGTTTCAACTGTTATCTGCTTAGACAGTCTGGTTTTAGGTAGCATATACTGGGTTTTATAATGATAACTGCAATAATGTGAAGTTTGAGCAGCCTCAGGATTTAGAAGCACTGTTACTAAACCCTTTCATGATAAAATATGATTGTCTCAACTGATCTGTTTAGCAGAATTTGTTTCAACAAATTTGAAGTTAATTGGCTGGACTTTTCAGTGCAACTGATATTTAATGTGTGGTTAAAATACTCTTATTCATCATGTTAACAAGCAGTAAGTTGAGAAATTTGTAAAATACATGTTTTTGAACATTTAAGTAATAATTTACTGTAATCTTTTTAAATCAAATCAAACTTTATTTATAAAGCCCTTTTCATACCAAAAGCAAAACAAAGTGCTTTACAAGATTAAGAAATTTAAATACAATTCAACTCATGCATGTTAAAAGCAAAACAAGCCTTTACACATCAAAACTGAATTACCTAAAAATTAAAAACACTCCATGTGATCTTTCAGTCGCACACACACACACACACACACACACACACACACACACACACACACACACACACACACACACACACACACACACACACACACACACACACACACACACACACCCAGACAACTCTATAACTTCTGTCTCCAAGCTGAAAGCAGGTATAAAATATTAAAAGTGATAAAGTAATAAATACCTGACTTGATGCTGCTTTGAGGGTAGCTCAGAGTATTAAGTTCAAACAACTAATAGTCATTAATTAAACAACTGGTATAACTGAATTATGTGAGTTGAAATGACATAAACTTTAAGTTTACTAGAAAGTCTTCTTCTTTTAACTGTAACCTTTATTTTTCATCTGATTGTAAATGTTCTTTCTCATCTGACAGTAACTATTTATCTTCATTCGACAGTAACTCTTCTTTTTCATCTCATTGTAACTCTTGTTTTTCATCCGACAGTAACTTTTATTTTTCATCTCTGCAAGGGGGCTCAGTAAGCCCTATCGTGAAGCTCTGCGAGAAGGCTCGGTAGGCCCCGCCGTGGAGCTCTGCGAGGAGGCTCAGTAGGCTCCATCGTGCAGCTCTGCGAGAGGGCTCAGTAGGCCCCATCGTGGAGCTCTGCGAGGAGGCTCAGTAGACCCCACCGTGGAGCTCTATTAGGGGACTTAGTAGGCCCCACCGTGGAGCTCTATTAGGGGACTTAGTAGGCCCCACCGTGGAGCTCTGCGAGGGGGCTTAGTAGGCCCCACCACGGAGCTCAGCGAGAGGGCCTAGTAGGCCCCACTGTGGAGCTCTGCAAGGGGGGCTCAGTAGGCCCCACCAAGCGGCTGTGGGAAGGGGCTTTGTAGGCCCCACTGTGGAGCTTTGCGAGGGGCTCAGTTGGCCCCATCGTGCAGCTCTGCGAGGAGGCTCAGTAGGTCCCATCGTGAAGCTCTATTAGAGGACTTAGTAGGCCCCACTGTGGAGCTCCGCGAGGGGACTTAGTAGGCCCCACCATGGAGCTCTGCGAGGGGGCTTAGTAGGCCCCACCACGCAGCTCTGCGAGAGGGCCTAGTAGGCCCCACCGTGGAGCTCTGCGAGAGGGCCTAGTAGGCCCCACCACGCAGCTCTGCGAGGGGGCTCAGTAGGCCCCATCGTGGAGCTCTACGAGGGGGCTCAGTAGGCCCCCTCGTGGAGCTCTGCGAGGGGGCTCAGTAGGTCCCATCGTGAAGCTCTGCGAGGGGGCCTAGTAGGCCCCACCACGCAGCTCTACGAGGGGGCTCAGTAGGCCCCCTCGTGGAGCTCTGCGAGGGGGCTCAGTAGGTCCCATCGTGAAGCTCTGCGAGGGGGCTTAGCAATCCCAATCGTGGAACTCTGCGAGGGGACTTAGTAGGCCCCGCTGTGGAGCTCTGTGCGGAGGCTCAGTAGGCCCCACCATTGAGCTCCATGAGGGGACTTAGAAGGCCCCACTGTGGAGCTCTGCGAGGGGGCTTAGTAGGCCCCATCATGGAGCTCTGCGATGGGGCCTATCATTTGTCTCCTATTGATTTAGCTGCCAGAGTCTAATTCTGCTTTAACTGTTTGTCACGCTAATGAAATCTGTCTGTGCTTTTGTGTGTGTGTAGCAGTGTGTGTGAGGCAGTATTACCTCCTGAGGACCAAACACACACGCAGAGCGAGATGCAAAGACTGACAGCTGTCAGACTGTGTGTTGCCGTGACAATAAGTTTGACTGGCAGCTCTGTTGTCAGCCTTGCACCCTCCAGTCTTTCTCAAGTAACGTTTAAAGCTGTGTGCCACACACACAAACACACACAGGGGTCTTACTAGAGCTGCGGGGACACTCAGTCTTGGTCTCCGAGGAGCCTTAAAAATAAGATTCATGCCAAAATAAGGACTTAAATATTAAGATGAAGTCCTAAATCATTAACTGAAAGGCTGTAAAGCCCACACGCAAGACTGGTTTAGCATCTAGTCACAAACCACCGTTAAACCAGTCTGAAGTCACATTTCATCATTTTCTATATGTCTTAGCCCAATTCAGGGTCGTCAGTCTGAAACCTGTTTAAGAAAATATCACAAAACCACTGAAAATCCATTTCAAACCCAGATTAGCTTTAAACCAGTTAAATTCTTACAAAACTTTTACAAAACATAATTAAGACCTCTCTATAACTACACCACCCAAAGCTGAAAACCAGCTTCAGACCAAGTCCAACACTAGTTCAATTCTCCTCCGAACTGACCCAAAACCAAGCTCACAACAACTGGAAACAGACCCACAAGCAGGACGAAAACCAGTTTAAAGCAAAGCCCATGTCAGACCTTTAAAAGTGGTATAATCCTTGTCAATGTCCGATGTTTCTACATGGAGAGTAAAGAGAGCAGAGAGGAGCCCAGTGCATCATGGGATGTCCCCCAGCAGCCTCGGCATAGAGGAGTAGGACTAGAGGGATGGATCAGGGTCACCAAACCAGACCTGCTATAAGGTTTATCAGGAAGGAAGGAAAGTTAGAAGATAATCTGAAGGTGGAGAGGGGGTCTGATACCTGAAGTTAAACTGGGAGCCGGTTCCACAGAGAGGGTTCGATAACTGAAAGCTGTGCTTCCTGAAGCCAAACTTTTATATCAGATGGAGACTTTTCAGAGCATTTCTGGGACAGAACAATAATGGGGAATCTGTAATCCATGGACTAGTTTTCCTGCATCACTCTTAGACAGGATGCTCCTCATCTTGGGAATATAAAGTAGGTTGAAGAAGGAGGTCCTAGAAACCTTTTTTATGTGAGTCAAAGGACAGGAAAACTTTATTTATAAAAGACTTTTTGTGCATTTTATGAAACAGTAGAGCAGAAAATCAGGCGCTAATGAAGTGTGAACGTTTCAGATCCAGGGGCAACAAAATCTCATGGAAAGAATCAAGTGACAAAAGCTTTTCAAACAGCCATTTAATGCATCTTCATGACCTTCTGTGACAACTGTATTTTTATTGCAGTCATGTTTTCCGCTTTACTCCTTGTCAGGATTTACAAGTTTTTCAATACCAGGAATGTCCAAGTTGCATGTCAGATTCTACTCAGGCTGAACGGTCTAAGACGCCAAACTTAAGGGTTGTTTCCTTTCATAAAACAGGGAATTCTGGTCTTTTAAAGGATCTATGGGTTCAAATCACACCCTGACAGACTACTTCTACTAGGTTAATCATCTACCAGTTTCACATGTTTATCAGCACAACATGAAAATGTCATGGCACAGTGCAGGAAAGCACATGATTTTAAAATAGGCTATTCCAACTCGCCATGTAAAAAAATTGGTCAGGTACCTTAAACTAATTTCTTCATTGGAGGATATCTACAGCAGTGTGACTGTCTTTACAGCGTATTTACAGGTGCACCAGATTATGATTTGATACAGACACAACCACACTAAATAACCAGCAAAAACTAGGTGAGCTGAGGGCATCTTACATTGCTACTCCCACACACTGAAGATGTTCCAAAAACCTTGCTAAACATTTATAGTTTTGCAGCATTTTATCACTACCATCCATTATCAAGTTACATCCCATCAACAACCATAAACAGAGCAAAAAAATGAGTCTTCACCATGTCCTGATTTGTATGAGGTGTATCCAGTTTCCAGTATAGAGCATTTTGATTCTGAAAAGGCATCTGAACCATAAAAGTTGTTTGGCAAACTACAGTTATTCTCAACACACTGTGAAGACATTGCCCAGTGTTGTGTGTGTTTGTGTGTCTGAAAAAGGGCTCAGTGGTAAGAGACTATGGCTCAAATAAACAACAAAAGCTCCCCGTCAGGGAATCAAACTGGCCTTCTGCATGAGAGGCGGAGATACTGGTCACTATACTAACAAGGAATGTTCTGTAGGCCCAAAAGCTTCACATCCACTACCAAAGGTAAACTATACAATTTGGAACAAGCTCATAGTAACTGCTGAGTTGGAAGCTGCCAGAGTTTCATTGTAAAAGATTACACCCTTTACACTTGCGAGGCTTCTGCGTGAGGGCGGTTACGGCGTCATCGCCACAAACACCGAGTGTGTCTGTGGAGGCTTGATGAGCACCTCTTGTACACCTAACGTACACCCTGCTAGCAGATGGTTACGCAGATGTAATCTTACGTAGACACCAGACGAGTATAAATCCAGCTTAAGGCAGTGGTCGCCAACCAGTTGATTGCCATCAGTATCAGCTCTGTCCATTTGTCCACCGCAAGGTTGTACATGTGACAATCCCTTAACACTGGAAGCCAGGGAGGGCTAGAGGACAAAGTCTGGTTATGAGGCAGCATTCTTGCTCCAGATACCCAAATCTCACCTGGCTGCACTGTGCTGAGGGTGAAGTCCGGGTATTGTGTAGTATTAGTGCTGCAAATACCCAAATCTCACTCAACTGCGCTGTGGTGAGGGTAAAACTTTCCCATATAAAGTGTGAGTTTTGTCACCCAAAAGCCCAGCCCATTCCAAAGAAGTCTCATTCATCATTCAAACATCTTCCTGTCATTTACTGGAGCTTGAAACATC
Organism: Melanotaenia boesemani; assembly: GCF_017639745.1. Classification (NCBI taxonomy): domain Eukaryota; kingdom Metazoa; phylum Chordata; class Actinopteri; order Atheriniformes; family Melanotaeniidae; genus Melanotaenia; species Melanotaenia boesemani. Next base: position 6,512,167 of record NC_055705.1, on the reverse strand, counting down.
AGTTTAAAAAATTCACTTTGCAGGATGACATGATGGTTCAGTATTTTTTCAAAGTTCTTTTTGGAGTACCAGGAGAGCAAAGACGGACTTTGGAATAATTAAAGTCAGAGCAAAATTGTGAAATTTATTCAAACCCCTCCTAGGGCCCATGTTAAGGGATTGCCATTGGACAACCCCTTTTCCGTAGGCGTGATAGATTTGAACTTGAATTTTACTGTATTGTTGGGAAAAACTATGTTTCCAGTAAAAATATTCATGCTTTAGAAAAATACTTATAAGATTGACAGTTGATCACTCAAACAAATTTCCTATAGTCTTTATGGCCCCTGAAGCTCAACATTGTTCATTTTGGTTCACCCTATGGCTCTGTCACTAATCTTTGCATAGTGAAGAATTTATTACAAAACTGTGATTTTGTTTACATAAAAATGTGTCTCTACTTTTTACAGGTCCAAAATTTTACTACAAACTAATTTTATCTCTCTTTAAAATTTTAGATTTAATTTTGTTATTTGCTTGTTTATTATAATTAAAGGTGTTACTGTCAAACATTATTATTAACAATATAAATATTAGTTATTATTTTCTGTCTGGGAGCTTGTGTGTTTAACTAGAATTGCACTTCTGAAAAAGACTTACTGTCATGGACAAGTCACTTCTAGGAGTCATCGGAGGGTTTTTCCAGGAAAATGTCCAAGGCAGGTCCGTTATCTGGTAATTCCTGTAGATCTTCAGTCTGAAACAGAGCAAACAAGCACATCACTCACAGGACAACAAACCAGGTTAGAAATTATCCTCCTAACTAAGGATAAAGTCTTCCTTGCCTGCTCATCCATGTCATTTGAGAGATCCACAACCTCACAACACGCCACATGTGATTCACTGTCTGAGGACTGAACTCAGACAATAAATCCAGTTGTTGGATCAACATAAAAAACACCATCTATTTCCTGTCTAGAGAACAAAGGGTAGACTGCCTTTGTCTCAGCAGACCTTAGAGGATTATTCTGCCTCTTTTCTTCAAAGGTCTGGTCCTATCTACATTCTGGAAAAATACATTGTTAGTAAAGATCCTGTATGATACACTTTCAAAATATATTGGGGACTGTACTCAGACACTGAACAAAACTTTTGTACCAAATTAAATAACACCACAGCAAATACCTCTCCAACTGTCCTGCAAGCTCATAAAAATAATTAATTACACAAAAATCTGACATTTGATTTCTACTGAAAGTAAAATAAATGGAAAATGTTTTATTTAAGATAATTCAGAACAAATTATCCTACTTTTGATCAAATGATCTTAGTAAATTTGAACGCAACCATTTAGGAAATTCTTAGCCAACATTAACCAGGAATGTATAAAATGTGGGAAATTATAGATTAGAATTAATAAACAGGAAATAATAAGATGCTTACATACAAGATAAAGGTTAACAAGCTACTAATGACATAACAAAACATAAGTTCTGCTATTAAGAAGAAAAACATCCCAGTTAAAAGTTCCTTCCTCAGATTATCTCCAGTAAAAGAAACTCTGAGGGGATGAAGGGGAGAAGGTTTTTTCTGACGCTGCCATTGTTTCATGCTCCTTTCTAGTATTTGATCCCTCGTAACACAAATGTTGAAGATGTTGGTTTTATCCTCTCTTTCATTCAGGCTTTCCATGACATCTGCAATGCTTATGGTGACACAGGAAAGAGAAAAAAGTTCATTTTGTGAAGGTTTTATATAAATATCTCTGGAATGTACAAACTTTGAGAGAAAAAACGTTGTCATAAAGTCCCTTTTCATCTCTTGATGAGCCTTAAACTGCTGTGGACCATCTCTGCTGCATAACTTCTGTTTCCATCCAAGGTGATGACATTTGATTCATCACAAGCTCTGAAAATAAACCTGCTTTAGATAAACTGCACAGCAAGATGATCTACAAATCATTGCATCCTGTTTCTATTTACATTTCACACAATGCCACAAGTTTTTATTTAGAATCGGGAGGAAAACATGTTTGAAAATGACTTTAGAAATATAAACTGTACATGACAGAAAGCAGAAGAAAAGGAAAGTTTAGGACACATAAATGATAAATATTAGTTACAGAAACGTTACTCTGACATGTTTGAGCTTTATTCTGTCCTCTTACAATAATAATCAAACATTTTGGATATAAATGACATCTAGTTATTTTAGATCAGCTATAACATCACAAACATATTTTCTGACTTCTGACCTGATCCTAAATATGACAACATTCAATCACAATGATTATGATTTATAATCTATTAAATATTTGGCCGATTATGCATCTTAATCTAAACTAAAAACCTTTTCACCAGAATTCTGTCAGAATATCAGAGAATATTCAGTCAGTAAAGTCACTTACACCATTTCCTGCTTTTTATGTGTCAACTTTAACACATTCATGTACAGCTGCCATGAAATAAGCAGCAGGTATTAACTTTCTATATTTACATCAGATAACAATTTCCTGGCACCGAAACACTGAAACAAGAAAAAACCTTCATCAAACTAAACAACAAAACAAAATGTCTGATCAAGAAACCAAAAGATTCCAAACTAGAACTCAACTAAACCCACAGACCATGTTATTGACGGCTGAAACTGTGATAGAAATGACCAAACACATACAAACTGGTTACCATTAAATGCAGCTGCACAAGTTTGCAAGATGGACATGAGGTCAGTTTTCTAGAAGTCACATAATCAGATATTTACTGTCTAATCTAAACTGTTTGAAGCTGGCAGAAAGTTTACATTTAGCAAATGACATCTCAGAAAACTGAACTCATTTCACGTTTGTGACATAATGTGACTGAAATGTTTGGAAAACTGGAAAAATATGACAAAGTTTTGTAATGTAGTTACACTTTTGTCATGTGTGTAACTACATGTGCACTATTTTTCTAAACATTTCAGTCATATTAAACCATAAAATGTGAAATGACTTCAGTTTACTTTGAAGTCATTTGCTAAATGAACAATTAGAAATATATTTCTTTAACTTTATGTGTTCAGAGGTTGAATCCCTCCTACCTTGTAACAGCTGCAGTTTCCTTCTACAATCTGAGAAAAATAAAAATCCCCCATAAATCAGGAAAGCTTCCTTCATCCAGCAGGTCCAGAGTCTCTCTAACAGGTTTTCAGAGCTGCTTGTAGAAGGAGACGTTCTAAACTTGTCTTTATTATGTCTCACCGAACGCTACGTCAGAAAGGCAGCGTGGTGTCCTGGATACGTGCCGCGCGCGTGCGCAGTAACGTAGCAGCTGTTTGTAGTACAGTATGGTGACACAGTTCTACGTAGCTTCCAGAGGACGAGTTCACGTGCAGGATCGGGATGATTGACAGGTCGCCATCTTTCCTGTTAGTGAGGAGATAAAAGGAAAACGGCGTCATGGCCTCAGGAAGAAGTTACCGTAGCGGTTCAGAAAAACGGAGGAAGAGAGACAGTCAGAGGTGGGACACTGGCGCGTGATGTGGAGAGAGAGAGAGAGAGAGAGAGATTGTAATTAGTACTGCTAGCTAGCTCAGCTAGCCTCGGCTAAATGCTAGTTAGCTAGCTAGGAGTTTAACTCATAAATCAGTTTTAGTGTTTCATTTATTAAAGTTGGTTAAATTAAAATGAACATTTCATACGTGAATGGACTGACTGACACTTAGATTACTTTAGGATTACTGATGATTCATTTATTAAGTTTACTGTGGCTTTTATAGGCCTATGAGTAGAAGTGTGTGATGCTTTCTAAACAGCAGTTATTTATTACATAACTAATAAATATTGGGCCTGTTATTGATTATTTTGGACCATTGTGGCAGTGGATTATTGACCTGAGTGGATGATGGATCAGGGTAGATTATCACTAACTGCTGAGTTAGTTTCAGTCTCTTTGCAACATTTATTGGAAAATTAATTGTGACGATAAAGTTTTCTTATTTGAACAACACGGCCTCAATTCCTGCAGCTGAGATCAGTTTTTGATGTAGTACTTTGTTTTATTCAAAACAACCACAATAACACAACCTAAAGTCAGAGTGATGGAAACTTTGTATATTATATACATATGTATGTAATTAATTAATCTCAATTAACCACATTTTAATTGCATAACAAATGTAAAAATTTTTATTTTTGTTTATAAATATCATTATGATGTGATGTTATTTATGAGATTTTGACCAGCTTTATATTAAATATTATTAAATTGTCTTAAATATTAAAGCCTGTCATCATGAAAGATTTTATCTGAAGAAAAAGTCTGACAAATTTAAATGAATCCTGAAATGAAATGAAACTTGGACGCGTCCACTTAAAAGTCTCTTGATGCAGCTGCATAAACAACCCGCTGCTGGTCCTCTTCATTCAGCCTCTGCCAGAGTCCGTTAATTTCAGGGCCTGAAATTCATTTTTCAAAATGGGGGGGCTCCCCCCTTACATGCATCATATAGGAGGGATTTGTTCTCTTTGGGGGGTCTTACCAGTGAGTTTTACTGCAGGTCTCCTACTCGTACCTCAGATTAACGTGCAGATTTCATTGCAGTCTCTCTTTTCTTAGTCGTCATCTCAGATAACTCTCTGGTCTCGTCTCCATGTTCTTAACATATCAGTCTTTACCGACTAGATATAAAAACTAGATTCATTGCTGTAATTTGTTGACTGTTTGAGCGGCATCAGTGTAATAAGTCATTTCCCTCCGTGCTCTATTGTTTCCTCTGTCTCTTCTACTTAATCTCTCTCCATCTGATAAGAGTTCCAGTAAAACCAAACTGGTCTTGGGGAGGGTCAAGCTCTGAAATGAGCATCAGACTGGTGAGGTTTGTGTTACTTAGTGATAATCTTAATTGTTTTTAATCCTCCGTTGTGCTGAATCCATGTTCAGATGATTTAAGGAGTTCCTTAACTGAGTTTTACCAGGTGATGCCACCACAAGAAGGATTGGGGCAGACCACCTTAACCTTCCACAACTTAGAGAGCATCCAGACGAGTAGTGGATGGGTGAAAACACGGTCTGGTGAAGGCTCCTGGTGGTAGAGACTCGGCTGAGGTGGGTAGTACCACAGCTTCAGGTTGTCCTGGAGCTCCAGTTTTCCCTTTACCCCCGATCTTAAACAAGGCTTCTGATATCCACCCATGGTCTTCAGGTGGAAGCCCTCTGCCCACAAACAGGGCAGCTGAGTGAGGGGTGACCCAGTAGGGGTTACAGGGTGGATAGATGTGAGTAACAGGTTGGGTGGAGGAGGGAGGGTGGGAGTGGGTGGAGGAGGGGCTGCCTCTGGGGTTTTGAAGCCCTGGGCCCTTCATTCTGGCCACCCTGGATGGCTGGTGTCTGGCGGGGTCGGCAGCTGCTGATCTTGGCCCACCGGGGCCTGGACCTTGTGACCCCGGGGGGCTCTGGCTGGGGCTTTGCTCTGCCGCCCTTGGGGTGGGTCCAGGGTAGTCTTTGTGGTGGGGTGACTTGGGTTCGTGCTCCAGGATTACCAACGATCACCCCGATCTCTAGGCCGCCCTAGTTTGCCTCTAGTCTCCGTGGAGACGTGATCGCGTTTGCAGGATCACACTCATCTCTGATCGCTCCTCATTCCTCATCCTCTTCATGCTGACAGTCACTGAGTTGTCCAGTGGGTTTATACACTAAGAAATACTTTTGTTTAGGATTATTTTTATTATTATTTATGTGTGTGTCTTTGGTACTTTGGTTGTTGATGTGATACATCTTGTTGCTGTCTGGGTTATTTTTTTAGGAACTCCTGATGATTGTCAGCTTAGTTTACTTGTAAAAGCTGTAAGAAATTCTTTGTTGTGTTTCTGTACAGGTGTAGCAGCAGAAGGAAGGCTCCTTCTTCGCCTCTGGTTCCTGCAACAAGAGGGGGACACTCTCCTCCGCCTTTAACTCCAGGGCCTGTCTTTGGGTGTATCCTGCTGGACTATCCAGCTCCTGTGGTCGCGGCCTCCTGGCTGCCCTCCAGAGAGCTGTTTCCTGTCTGCGCCGCCTCCCAGCCTGACTAAACTAAATATTTTAATATGTAGGTGTTGACAAACATGCAGTTATTGTGGTATTTATGTATTTATTTATCAATTTTACTGGTAATTTAAGTTTGATTCACTAAGTATTCTATGAAAATGTTACCACCATGTCCTTTCTCCTCAGCGGAGCTGCTTTCAAAGTGATTTTCCAAACACATGAAGTTTCTGGACAAAGTATCAGACCGGTATCAGATCGGTATCGCCGATACTGACTTGTATTTTACTTGGTATCGGATCAGAAAGAAAGCGAGTGGCATCGTACATCACTACTCCAGTACTCCTGCTGGCAGCACGCGGTGTGACAGAAACCTACGAGCCTGCGTGCTCTAGTCTGGAGCTGCTCTTAAAGGGCCAGCGTCGCTAAAATACCCCACACAGTTATCACAATACCAGCTTTACAAGCAGAACGAATGTGAACAGGTAAACAGTTTAAAACATAATAAGCTCTGTTTCACAATGACACATGTTTAATATTAGTTCACTTGTCTACAGATAAATATATTTAGTTCAGTAAACGGCCTCTCATTACACAGTTCTTACCTTTCAGTTTACCAAACCAAGACTTGGTGGTTCACATGTTGCAGCTGCAGAGCCGCATGTCGCCATGGCCAGAAAAGTGTCTCAGGTAAACTGCAATCACACGTCAACTGTTTAAAAGTGGGTTGTTAATACAAGTTACTTAGACGCTGTTTTACAGAAACAAGTCATGGAAGGTGGGAGATTACTGGTTCTCCGGTCAGCACTGCATCTCAGTGAGTGATGACCTTTTCAGCCAGAGCATCTGTAGTTCTACACTTCATTCTCTGTACAGCATTAAAGTCTTTTCCTACAGATTTAAACATCCGATGATAAAACTTTGTTCAGGCTCTAGACCCCCAAACTCCCTTGGTGTTCCTCTGTTTGATCGGGAGAGGATGGAGCACATCTGGCGGGTCCAGAAGAAGCATGTGAAGAGCATCCAAGATCCACCAGGTGTTGCTCTCTACACTAAAACTGGGAGCTGACCAAGGAAGGTGTGTGTCTGCCGGTGTTTAGGTGAACCAGAGGCTCAACTTCCTTGGAGTCTTTTCATCTGCAGCTAAACCGCTTCAAACCAGGTTTGTGTTGAGAGAACTGAAACCAGAACGTGTGTGTTATTATTGACGTGTGGTTGTGTATGTGATGTGGTTCATGTGTTGTGTACGCCAATAATGTTTCAGTTTGATATTTCATGTTATGTTTTAGTGTACTTCTAGGGAGCAGTGCCAACAGCCTGAATGTTCAGGTTTACCTGTTGGAAGGGCTACACAGGTGGAACCAGGACCAGGTGTTGCTGCCATGGCAACTGAGAAGTCTCCTTTGTGCTGCTACTCAGGTGATTTGCTGCATTCTGTCAACCAAACCTACAAGAAGCTGTTTGGCAGAAAGGTGGCGCCAGAGTTCTGTTCGTCCTCATGTTACACAGGTCAGAATTACATCAGTATTACCAGGACAAAGGAAAAGCATGAGGCTGCATCTCTCTGAAAACTCTTGTGTTGTACTGTATACCTGTGAAACTGTGTTGCTTAGTGAAAACAATATTTAGCCTTTTGTTACTGTGTATGTATTTCATGATTCTTCCAGCCGACTGGTTTTTACTCATTCCAGTCTGCATGGTGTTTATTTATTTGGTCCTGTCTCAGGCGAACTCGTAGGAGTGCAGTATCTGTTCCAGCAGACTGGTCAGGAACTGCAGGACATGAACCCTGACTCAGAGGAGACCGCCCGGTTGGTTGAGGAGCACGATGTGGTGCTTGATGAGGAAGATGAGGGCTTTTCTGACCTCACAGACGAGCCACAGTGCTGGATATGGAGGTTCAACCTGCTCCCAGCACCTCCTCCACGCTGGCCTCTGGCATATCTGAGGCTGGAGATTCCTCACATGAAACTGTGTCAGTAACAGTTATTTGCTGCTGTTTTCTACATACTGTATGTTCACGCATTTTATTGAAACTAAAGGTTTTAAATAGTAATTTTCTGTTTTCTGCTTAATAACATTGGCAGGCTGTTGATGAGCAGAATGTGGCTGGATACCAGCATGTGGAGGAGAAAGATCCTAAATAGAATTTAGGGAACTTGCTCGTCAATAATTGTAAATAGTTCTGATTGTTTGAGTGTTTATTGTAAATATTGGTCTTTTTTAAATGGTTCTTGTATTATTCATTTTCTGTGTAAAAGCAACATTTCTCATTGTGAAGAGCGACATTAAACACACAATATTAGTGAATAATTGTAAATAGTTTAATTATTGTTTAACAGCGTTTATTGAAAAACATGTTTGTCGTTGTTCTTAATGACATTGAACATTAAACAGTGAGTGTGAAATGATTATTGTGGTGATTATGATGAAAGTATGTAAATTACTGGTAAGAAAGAACCACATTGTGACATTAAACTAAATGAAATCTTGTTTTTCTCTGATGAGGAATAATCTAGTGAATATATTCATATTAAATAATAATATTTAAATAAACTTTTCCTCCACCCAACCTCCCATCTCTCCTGGGTAGGCTGGGTGGTGTTTCATCTCCAGCTCGGGTCCTCTACCAGAGTCCTGGGAGCTTGAGGGTCCTACACAGTATCTTAGCTCTTAGCTGCTCTTCTGGATGGAGATGTCTGATGGTTCTCCAGGTTTCTGGTGGAGCCGCTTGTCCAGTGTGGAGGACACGGCCCCCAGTGATCCCATGACCACTGTTACTACTGGTGCCTTCACCTTCCAGGCTTTCTCCAGCTCTATCTTGGGTTCTTGGTATTTCTCCAGTTTCTCGTGTTTCTTTTTCCTGATATTTACCTGGGGTCCTGCCTGGTGTGGTAGATCTGGGTCTCTACTGTCCTGGTACTCAAGTCTTGCTCCTGTGCTGCCATGATTAGCGCCTCTGTGCTGTCCTTCAGTCCAGCCCTCTCTAGCCGTTGGTTGGACTTGGTCCACCACTTCGGCTGTCTGTCGGTGGTACATCCCATGCAGGGGTGTTGTTTGTTTTGTGGAAGCAGGTGATGTGGAAAAATAGTTTCAGGTAAGAAGAAGAGCTCTGGACGCCATCTTGATGTATAAAAAAAGAATGATTTTATTACAAGAAGTGACATCTTAAACAGATCTGCAGAGTCTGTGAGGTCTCTGGCCAATCTTGAGAATCCCAAAACCACATGTGTGAGGCACCTTATATACCTTTCAAACAAAGACATTCCTTAAGTTCTGAGTTGACCAATCCTGTGGAAACACATATGTTTACATAGATGGTGTTTGTGTTGAAGTCCAGTCTCTAAGACAGAGAAGCTCATATGGTAAGAACCTGAGTGTGTCTTACATCAGCCTGTCTATACATGGAGTCTAAAATTAACTACTCTTAGCAAATTGCAGTCTGCTTAAGCTGCAACCCAGTATATCCCAATCTATGTCATTTTAATTCATTCTAATTATAAAATGTTGATAATAAGACACTTCAGGGACTCGTCCTCCCATGATGGTTCCTCCATTTCATTCTCCTCCAGGTTCTATTGTCTGAGACATTCACTCAGTGCTTCATCCCTTGGGTCCATCTTCCTGATGTGTTCATGGAGCTTGTTTTATCTTGGATAGTGGCCCTGATGCTCACTAGTCCTCATCCTCCCTCTTTGTGCTTAGCGTAGAGTCTCTGGACACTGGATGTGGGTGGAAGCCTCCATGCATGGTGAACAACTTCCGTGTTTTAACATCTGTGGTCTGAACTTCCTCCTTTGGCAGCTTATTATCCCAGCAGGGTGTCTTGTTCTTTCCATTGAGCTGACTTCTAAGCACGTTGCAGGTATTACAACATGTACTATATAAATATATATATTCATTCGTTATCTGTAGCACTTTGTCCATTACGGGGAAGCTGGAGCCTAACCCAGCATTTAACAGGTGAGAGGCAGGTACACCCTGGACAGGTCACCAGTCCATCACAGGCCCAACACAGAAAGAGACAAACAACCATTCACACTCACACTCATTCCTAGCGAGAATTTAGAGACCAATTAACCTAACATGCATGTCTTTGGATGGTGGGAGGAAGCCAGAGTAGAGTTCATTGCATGTGTTTATTTTCATATGAAAGTTCATGGTTGTAGCTCTGCTCTGGAATCTTTGGTTATAAATATTCTTAATTATGCATTGAGCAAGTTATGGTTGTTTATAAAGTGCATGCACCATTAAAACAATGTTATCAGTGAGACAGCTGACTGTGGCAAGATGGCCGCCACTGCAGACGTTCAACTCACTTTATTAAATTAACTAAAACTAATCAATAATTAATACAGTCATTAGTGTCTGATGAGACCTTCTGGAATCACTGTGAAGAGTTTCTGAGTCATTCTGGTTAATGAAGAAACTAAATGTGTGGAGAAAATGCAGATTTGAAACTGCAGCATCTCTTCAGCTGCTCCTCTGATGAAGACACAAATAGAATCTTCTGAAAGATTTCAAACTATGAAAAACAACAGTCGTAACTTCTTAAAAACTTTCTGAAGCCTCTAACTTTCTGTCAAAAAGAACTTCAACAGAAAACCCTGAAGGTAAACTTCTCCTAACATCAGAAGCATCACGATCAGCGGCAGCTGGAAAACAAACGAGCCCAAGTGGAGAACGGGGTCAGCTCCGTCCATGCTGCTGCATTCACGGAGCAACAACAACACGGGATTTTAGGTTTACTTATAGGAATCACACATGATAAACACATCCTGTGTTTTGTCTTTGTTGATATTATAAATAAATATGTTACGTATGTTCTGTGTCTCTCGTCTTGCTTCAGTAATGCCGCCATGTTTTAGATGTTTATATCTTGAGTTTTCCCTCGAACTAGATGGGATATTGAGTTGAGTTTTCATGTTTCGTGTGTACTTGAATGCAGCATAGTGGCGTAACAGCTGCGCATGCGCCACTGAGTCTTGTTCGACGGGTTATTTAGTTCTGGAGGCTACAGATGGAGTGGAGAGCTGCTGGACCTTAAGACAAGAACCAGAATGGAGGAGCAGAA